>NC_048308.1:35995455-36088021 GCF_013100865.1 Trachemys scripta elegans | reverse complement strand
ACCCACCCCCAACCGTGTTCACTGGTGGTGGCATCAGTGAACGCACGAGAGCGCCACGGCCAGCAGTCTGCAGCGCCTAAATCAAAAGAGGCTAAGCGGCTCGATTTGTTTGGCCGTAAGGTTTACTCAGCCGGAGGGCTGCAACTTAGAGCGGCGAACCAACAGGTGCTACTGAACCGCTACAATTTTAACTCCTGGAACTCTATGGGGAAGTTTAAGGAGTTGATTCCCCAAGAGTCCAGGGAAGAATTTGGAGCCATGGTAGAGGAGGGTAAGAAGGTGGCTCAGACCTCCTTGCAGGCCTCCTTGGACATAGCAGACTCGGCTGCAAGGACCCTGGCTTCGGGTATCGCTATGCGGAGGATCTCCTGGCTTCAAGTTTCGGGTTTGCCTCCGGAGCTGCAGCAAACCCTACAGGATCTGCCCTTTGAGGGACATGGATTGTTCTCGGACAAGACGGACTCTCGCCTGCAGAGCCTCAAGGACTCGAGAACAATCATGCGCTCCCTGGGGATGCATGTTGCGGGCCCTCAGCGCAGACCTTTTAGGCCGCAGCCTCAGCGCTTCTACCCCCCCCCCCCGCCTCGTCAGAGACAAGACTCGGCCCGGAGGTGAGGGCGAGGTGGTAGGAGAAGGTGGACCGGCCCTCAACCCGGCCAGAACCAGGGGCCACCTAGACCACCTTCAGGCCCCAGACAGAACTTTTGAAGGTGCGGTCGAGGACGGCGCCCCAGTCATCCCCCAGGATCCAGCCCCCTCCTTTCGGGATCGTCTCTCCCACTTCCACCGTGCTTGGTCCCTTATAACTTCGGACCGTTGGGTCCTCCGCACGGTGGAGAGGGGATACGCTATCCAGTTTTCTTCTATCCCCCCTCCCACCCCCCTTCCCTGTCCCTCTTCAGGGACCCTTCTCACGAGCAACTTCTTATACAGGAGGTTTCTACGCTCCTGGCCATGGGGGCCATAGAGGAGGTTCCGATAGAGTTAAGGAGCAGGGGATTTTATTCCCGTTACTTCCTGATCCCCAAGTCCAAAGGAGGTCTACGGCCCATCTTGGACTTGCGCGGACTCAACAAATTCGTAGTAAAGTTGAAGTTCCGCATGGTCTCTTTGGGGGCCATTATCCCTTCCCTCGATCCTGGAGACTGGTTCGCCGCCCTCGACATGAAAGACGCATACTTTCACATCTCAATTTACCCACCTCACAGACGCTTCCTGCGATTCGTGGTAAACACAGTGCACTACCAATTTGCAGTCCTTCCCTTCGGCCTATCCTCGGCCCCAAGAGTGTTCACGAAATGTATGGCTGTCGTGGCAGCGTACCTTCGTCGGCAAGGGATACAGGTGTTCCCGTACCTAGACGACTGGCTGGTACGCGGTCGCACCAAAGAGCAAGTTCAAGCTCACGTCCACAAGATAGTGCACACATTCAACGAGTTGGGCATCCTACTCAACAAGGGCAAATCCACTCTAGAACCTACCCAGAGAATAGATTTCATCGGCGCAGTTCTAGACTCCAGACGTGCACAAGCCATCCTGCCAGACAACCGCTTTGGCACCATCACGAGCCTCATTCAAGGGCTACAGGCCTTCCCAACTACCACGGTGAGGTCGTGCCTTACCCTGCTGGGTCACATGGCTTCCTGCACGTACGTAACCAGGCATGCCAGACTTCGGCTTCGCCCACTCCAGACCTGGGTGTCATCAATATACCGTCCACATCGGGACAACCTGAACATGGTGGTCACGGTCCCGAACTCGGTCCTGACCTCCCTCACCTGGTGGCTAGATCACAATGTGGTCTGCGAGGGGATGCCTTTTCACACCCCACAGCCCTCTCTGCACCTGGTCACAGACACTTCATCTCTGGGTTGGGGCGCCCATCTCAACGAACACCATACCCAGGGCCTGTGGACTGCACCCCAGTTATCCCTGCACATCAATGTTCGGGAACTGATGGCGGTGCGCCTGGCGTGCCAAGCATTTCTCAATCTCCTACGTGGCCGTTGTGTGTTAGTTCTCATCGACAACACCACGGCCATGTTTTACATCAACAAGCAAGGAGGAGCACGTTCGTCAATTCTATGCCAAGAGGCCATTCGCCTGTGGGACTTCTGCATCGCCCACTCAATCCATCTCACGGCATCCTTCCTCCCTGGAGTCCAGAACACTCTAGCGGACCGACTCAGCAGGTCCTTCCGGACGCACGAGTGGTCTATCCGTCCGGACATCATACGTTCCATCTTCCAGAGGTGGGGGTTTCCCCAGATAGACCTGTTTGCATCTCGAGACAACAGGAAGTGCCACGTGTTCTGCTCCCTACAAGGTCGAGCTCCGGGCTCCCTCTCGGATGCGTTTCTCCTTCCCTGGAAAGACCACCTGTTTTATGCCTTCCCTCCGTTTCCTCTGGTCCACAAGGTACTGCTCAAATTGCGCAGAGACCAGGCACAGGTAATCCTGATCACTCCAGCGTGGCCGAGACAACATTGGTACACCACACTGTTGGAACTCTCGGTTCAGACACCGATCCCGCTTCCATTATATCCGGATCTCATCTCCCAGGACCACGGCCGGCTGCGTCACCCCGACCTGCAATCACTCCACCTCACGGCGTGGCTGCTCCATGGTTCACCCAGGCAGAGCAGCAATGCTCGCACTCTGTCCAACAGATTCTGCTGAGCAGTAGGAAGCCCTCAACACGCACCGCGTACCTGGCCAAGTGGAAGCGGTTCTCCTGTTGGTGCGAACAACGAGCCACGTCCCCGTTGCAGGCACCCATTCCTCTCATTTTGGAATATCTCCTCTCCCTAAAACAGCAGGGGTTGGCGATATCTTCAATCAGAGTTCACCTGGCCGCTATATCGGCCTTTCACCCAAGGGAACTCGCGTCCTCGGTATTCTCTAACCCGATGGTCGTTAGATTCCTCAAGGGCTTAGACCGGATGTACCCACAACAACGTCAGCCCGTCCCGACGTGGGACCTCAACCTGGTTCTCTCCAAGCTCACAGGTCCTCCATTCGAGCCACTGGCCACCTGTTCACTTCTGTACCTATCCTGGAAGACAGCCTTCCTCGTAGCCATCACCTCAGCAAGGCGCGTTTCTGAACTCAGGGCGCTTACATCCGAGCCCCCTTATACAGTTTTCCATAAGGATAAAGTGCAGCTTCGTCCACATCCTGCCTTTCTCCCTAAGGTGGTTTCTCCATTTCATATCAACCAGGACATATTTCTCCCGGTCTTTTATCCCAAACCACATGCCACTCGCCAGGATCGTTTGCATTCCCTGGACGTACGAAGGGCCCTGGCCTTCTATATTGACCGCACAAAGCACTTTAGAAAGACGACGCAACTCTTCGTTGCAGTGGCCGACCGAATGAAAGGCTCACCGGTCTCCTCACAACGCCTATCCTCCTGGATTACGTCTTGCATCCGGACTTGCTATGACCTGGCAGGTGTCTCAGCACCGCACCTCACCGCTCACTCCACGAGGGCCCAAGCTTCCTCGACAGCTTTCCTGGCGCAAGTTCCGATCCAGGACATTTGTAGAGCGGCGGTTTGGTCATCAGTCCACACGTTTACAGCTCACTATGCACTAGTGCAGCAGTCCAGAGACGATGCTGCATTCGGGTCAGCAGTTTTGCACACAGCAATGTCTCACTCCGACCCCACCACCTAAGTTGGGCTTGGGAGTCACCTAATGGAATGGATATGAGCAAGCACTCGAAGAAGAAAAGACGGTTACTCACCGTTGTAACTGTTGTTCTTCGAGATGTGTTGCTCATATCCATTCCAAACCCGCCCCCCGTCCCCACTGTCGGAGTAGCCGGCAAGAAGGAACTGAGGGGGCGCCGGGTCGGCTGGGGTATATATTCAGCGCCATGAAGGCGCCACTCTAGGGGGCTCCACAGCCGACCCGCCGGTGTTGCTAGGGTAGAAAATCTTCCGACGATCGTGCACGCGGCGCGCGCACACCTAATGGAATGGATATGAGCAACACATCTCGAAGAACAACAGTTACAACGGTGAGTAACCGTCTTTTTTAAAACCTCTGGGATGCTTGAATATTTTAATATTACAACAGCCTACCGATGGCATTAAACCTGTACTTCTGGGCACAGTTACTTTTAATGGGAGGAGTCTCACTGGTTTCTTTAATAGCCGTACTTGCATGAATACATTTTGATTTCATTTGAACTATTCAACGGGGTACTGTTGAGAGTAAGGATTTGCATGACCAGGTGTGTATCTACCTCTCCGTCCATCCAACGGTCACTATCTTTATGTGTTTAACAACACCACCTTTCTTTCCAGGTGTGACAGGCGGAACGACTGTGGTGATAGCAGCGATGAGAGAGGGTGCATCTATCAGCCCTGCCAACAGCACCAGTTCACATGTCAAAATGGGCGCTGCATTTCAAAGGCATACGTCTGCGATGGGGATAATGATTGTGGGGATGAATCTGATGAGCTGGAACACCTCTGTAATACACCAGAAGCAACTTGCTCTCCCCATCATTTTAAATGTGACAATGGAAACTGCATTGAAATGGTTAAAATCTGCAATCGGCTGGATGATTGCTTTGATAATAGCGATGAAAAAGGATGCGGTACGTGTGGAGTGTTGGGGGTAGGGGATTAGGGTTATGATATTTTATTTTACATGTTTTAGACAATTTAAAAAAAATTAAATCAGCAGGTTAATTAAGATGATACATGTTCCATCTGGACTTGCCAATAAGATGTATGAAGAATGCATACATATATCGCACACTTATTAATTATTAAATCATGACACAATATGCTATCTTTTAAATATAGCACATCAATTCATATACTTAAGCCATCAAAATTAGCCAGTACTTGGTAAATAGAATGAATATATCACCACAGATTTTAGATATGAAAATATGCCAGATAAATAGTTATAACTATATATATGTATTCCTTTCTGAGAAATAATACTATTCTGCACTGACAGAATTTGGGGGCAGATCCGCCACTGGTGTAAATTATCATAGTCCCATTGACTTCAGTGGAGCATGATAATTTACACTGGGTGAGGATCTGCCCCTGGCAACTCAATTGTAGCCGCCCAAGATTTAGAATATTTTGGTATTTTTGGAACAAAAGTTGTTGTCCACTTGTCATGATGTTGACTCTTATGAATACTTTGGATAGGGGCTGCATTGTTTTCTGGGTAACTCAGTTGCTTGAATAACAATGTTTTTGTTTTTGTACCACAGGTATTAATGAATGTAATGACCCTTCAATCAGCGGATGTGATCATAATTGCACAGACACCCTGACTAGTTTCTATTGTTCTTGTCATAGTGGACATAGACTCATGTCCGATAAACGGACATGTGATGATATTGATGAATGCAATGAAACACCATCAGTATGTAGTCAGATTTGTGAGAACACTGCTGGCTCCTACATCTGTAAGTGCGCCCCAGGCTACATCCGTGAGCCTGATGGAAAAAGTTGCCGGCAAAATAGTAATATCTCCCCCTACCTTATTTTTAGCAACCGTTACTATCTGAGAAATCTCACAGCAGATGGCCAGTCTTACTCTCTCATTTTGCAAGGACTAAGAAATGTGGTGGCACTGGACTTTGACAGGGTGGAAAAGAGGTTGTACTGGATTGATGTGGGGAGGAAGGTCATTGAAAGAATGTTTCTAAATGGGACAAACAAGGAGACAGTAATAAGTGATGATGTGCCAAATGGGGAAGGTATTGCTGTGGACTGGGTTGGCAGGTAAGAAAATGTTTTTAGCTTTTCTGAGCTATTAAGGAAGTTATGCTTTTTTAATGTGAAAAATATGAGTTCAGAAACTTGTTTGGGACTGGTTTTCAACCCACATACCATACACCCAGTATAACAGTATCCTAATAATGTCAATGATAATTATTCATAATACTACTTAGGTCTTATAGGGTGCTTTATATTTTCAAAACGCTGTACAAACATTCACTAATTAATCCTCACAACAGCCATGTGAGATGGGTACATTGTGTTATTCCTGTTTTGGTGATGGGGAAGCCAGACCGAGAGAGGTTTAGCAAACACACACAGCAAGCTAGTTGCAGAGCATGATTAGAAAGTTTCTGGCTCCTAGCCCTATGCTCAGTTCTGCTAGCAACAAAACATGTTCTAGCCTGGGGTTCTTATAGTCAGAATGTGCAATAAAGGCACCATGGTAATGCAAAGACTTTTGAACATTTATGTTAATGGACCAAGTTTAATAATAGTAATAAGAATAAGAATAATTAATAGACGATCCACCTCTCTGATGTGATAGGAAACGTCTTGACTGGGAGGGATATATTAACCAAGCAAGCAAAGACAATTGATAAAACCTGAATTTTTATATTTAAAAATACTCTTATTAACCAGGGAAACCTCATTAATAGTGCCATTTGAGAACCAGATTTTTCTGGGTGTGCTGTGATGAATGATTCTTACAACAGAGGTCTTACCCAGAGTGTTACCCTGGTCTCCATAAGTGACAGTACTTTATAACCATGCATATTTTTTCACTCCTTTGGTTTGGTGAGAGCAGAGATCAAACTGCAGGGGAGGGAGGGAAAGATGGTGATTCTTATGGCAGCCCCACCCGCAACCCCACTCATGACCCAGGGCATCGTACGTCTCCCTTGCTGGCCCCTCTCCAGGCCATCTCCTTGTTGCCATTTCTTGGTAAGAGAAGAGGGGAGGAAAAGGAGCGGTAGTGACACCCTGTGCTGGCCATGTGCTGCAGGCAGCTGCCTGAGATGGGGGGTTTATTCCCCAGTTGACCAGCTACAGTTTTGAATTTGGCACCAGTGGCAGTAATTGGCCAGTGGTGCCAATGTCAGAGGAGCGGATATGGCAATGTGGCACATGGCTCGGGAAAGGTGGGAGTACAGCATATGGATTTGTATCTACCCAGTTTGAGCCCCGAGCAACAGTTGGCAACATTTGTCTTTTGTCATGTTGGCCACGTTGGAGGACTGAGAAGTATGTGGTCCTGATTAATTCTTCTTTCATTACAGTGGATTCATCATTACTCTACTCTAGAGAGAAAAAAGCTGTGAAATTAAAGTGAGGTGCTTTATTTTGTATAAAGCAGTGTGTAAAATATTCATTATAAAACATTTCAGGAAATTGTACTGGGTGGATGCATACAAAGACTGTCTCTATGTCGCTGAGCTTGATGGCAGATTCCGGAAAAAATTGGTGGATCGGTGTGTGGACTCCAACAACACCTTCTGCTTTCAGTATCCTAGAGCTATTGTCGTTCATCCAAAATATGGGTATGACATTTCCAGAGTGTTTTTCTTTCACCTAGCAGTTTGACAGTCTCATGCTGTTTGTGTGAAAGTCCATGCTAAGTTATCATTTTGCATCTGTTAGTAAGAATAATTACAGAATATTTGGATCATATCCTCCCATTCTGCAAAAATGCGCCAAAGGTGGGGGATGGGTTTTGTTTTAGTGCATGAGGTGTTATATTGCAAATGTACCTTCTAGAATTTGTCCCAGGATCTTTTCCTACAAAATTAACTATGGATGTTGTTTAAATAGGCAGGTTTATTGGACTGACTGGGCAGACCGAGCCTATGTTGGAAGAGTGGGCATGGATGGCAAGAACAAGACGGTGATTATCTCTACCAAGTTAGAGTGGCCCAATGGACTCACCATAGATTACACCAACGACAAGCTCTACTGGGCAGATGCCCATCTAAACTACATTGAGTACGTACATAGAGAAGAATAAAGCAACTGGGTAACTGTTCATACCAAATTTCAGTGGTAGCACTTTATTTTAAGAATTTTTTAACCCCTTCACTGCTGACAGTTTGTGCATGGATCAAGGCAACAAGTTTTTTTTTTTTTAAATGGAACATACTGAGATATTTTATGTCCTGTCGCAGTGCAGCTAGACAAATGACATATCCAATTAATCCATCAGAATTGAAAGGGTTAAATAATTCTAAATTAAAATGGAATCAGAAGTTAGATATAAAGGGGATGAAGAGGAAAGACTCCTTTCTTATTTGGATAAAATTAACTTTTGGGGGTTTTTTCCACTTGTTCTTTAGCAGCAGTTGGTGTTTTATAGCATATATTTGCTAGCTCCAATGATTATAATAAGGGACAGATTTTCAGTGGGTCTTCAGAACTTTGCAGCAGGGGGTTAGAATGTAAACCTTTTACTCACACTAGTGAGTAATTACATGAGTAGTCTCACTGGAATCTCAGGAAACTGTTCATGGAAGTAATTGTTCAGAAATTCAGAAAGAGGTTCACAGTCTGGGCTAGAATTTGCCAGTGCATCTTCATGTTGATGCAAAATCCAAACTGAGGCAGAACTGAATACGCAAATCATCATTTTAATCTGTAATTACCATTTTTTTGCCCACAGATCTGAGGACAGTTATAAGAAATGTATGTGCATACATTTGTAGAGTTCTGCTGAAAGTTTGGCCTTAATGTTCCCCTTATTAAAAGTTCACGACAATACTGCATGGAACCTGTGGCTTTGTTATGTTAATTTCCTACATTTGATACAAGTCTATAAAATGTCAAATAAATTTCTGCTGATGAAATTCTTAGACTTCAATTTCAACTCAAGTAATTAGCTCACTTTCTGATTCTTTTCAGGTATTTCCAAATTAGCACATCTAAAAAATCTCCTTTCTGTTTATTCTTTTAGCTCCTTTCCAAGTTTCCATGTTAAAATGAACCATTTTAGAAAAAAAAAATGTTTCCCATAATTTCCTGCTAGTGCCTGGTCATAACAAAAAGAGATAACCCATTAAAGATATTTTACTGTAACAGACACTGTGAAGTCACAAAGAATCAGTGTTTTTAGAGCAATATGAAAGTGAACAGTTATGTTAAAATTTTAACGTTTAGCATTTCTGTCAAAAATTTAGACTTGGAAGATTCTCCATTGGATTCATTTTTGCCAAGTTTCTTAATTGATTTGTTCATTAATCATAAAGTTGCTGTTCAGAGTTTCTAACTTAGCCTTCTTTGTTATTAATACAGTCAGAAAAAAAGTGTGAGAATTGCAGAAGATTTTTTCTATTAAAAATGTTGTTAAAGTAACATATAGCAGTCCTAGGATATTTAAAATTTAGGAAGAAAGGTGATATATTTTGCCAAGTAGCTTTCTGAATCATACAGCCATTTTCCTGCATGACAAGTAACCTATCATCTATGCACAAAACTTCATTGGACAGACAGATACATTTCTTAGGGGTGGCTTTGTATTTCCTTTTGCGCGTTTGGTCTGTTTCTATAACTAAAGTAAAACCTATTTAAACCTTATGTATCTCAAAGTGAACTAAACTATTTTGAAGCCACTGATGACCTGATCTGCTTGCTGTAAGAAGATACATTAAAGTCCTGAAGCTCTTGCAGCTTTGATCTCAGTGTTATGCATGCTTTTTGTTCATGTAGGTACTCTGACCTAGAGGGACACCATCGTCACACAGTATATGATGGGACTTTACCTCATCCGTTTGCAATTACAGTTTTTGAAGACACCATCTATTGGACTGATTGGAACACAAGAACTGTTGAGAAGGGAAATAAATATAATGGATCAGGCAGGACTGTTCTGGTGAACACCACACACAGGCCATTTGATATCCATGTCTACCATCCATACAGACAGCCAATTGGTGAGGAAACAGATTTAAAATTTAATGTGGATGTCTGGCCCTTATTAGGGCCTAACCCTGGTTCATGCCATGTATACATCTCCCATTGGTGTTACAAGGAGTTGAAGGTACTTGGTACCTCACAGGAGGCACACTCAGTTTCTTGAAGGATCGGGCCCTTAGTTAACCTACACAGGTGGTATTCAATTTGGCTATCTGATAAAGTAAGATAAATAGTGAGAGCAGAATCAGACCTGAAGTATGGATTTAAAGCCAGTTTCTAGGGTTTCAGGGTTCACTGTTCATACATCTTCAGTAAACTACAGTTGAGACTTTGGATTTTTCTGTCTGAGTGCCTGATTTTTTTGTTTGTTTGTTTTGATTTGGAAGAGATAATATCAATGCCTTCTGTGCAAAAGGAGACTATTGCAAGGTCTTTCTGTTTATGGGGGTGTGAAGTATAATGATTATTCTTCCATTTTACTAGTGAATAATCCTTGTGGTACCAACAATGGTGGCTGTTCCCATCTGTGTCTAATAAAAGTTGGAGGTCAGGGCTATTCTTGTGAATGTCCCGATAACTTCATGGTGGTACAACTTGGCAACATTGCACACTGCCTTCCAATGTGCTCCAGCACCCAGTTCCTCTGTGCAGACAGTGAAAGGTAAGTCCTTTGCTCAGTATCTTCTTTTAATATCTCTTTAAGGATAAAATTTATATCTAAGGCTAATTTACCTGGAAGGCTTGAAAGTATGTAGTAATTCTCCATGTTGTGGGTTCTGGGGTCTGGTAGTAAAGACAAGGCCAATTCCAGTCTGACTCCTGTGCTGGCAAAAATTTCCAGCAGAGTCCTCCTTTCTAGCTAATGGGATGAGCTCCTTATTAATGCCCTTGCTTTGTTGTATCACATGGCTAATCCAATAAGGACTGGGGTGTTAGTCATGCATTGCTCCAGAGGCCATTTCCCAGTGAATTCATGAAATATGAATCTGCTCCTATCTTTTCTACATGTATGTTTGTTTCTGCTGTTAACTGATTAAGTTATTCTGGTTGCCAATGGCCCATAGGGTTCATTCTGGCAGCAAGGGGTCAGCTGATGCAGTGGCACAGCCATGGCCCTTTTCCATGGCCACCCCTACGTGGCACGAGCCAGAACTGGGGGGACAGGCATAAGACCTGCTATCCTGGCTCTACACCACCAGCAGTCTTAGTGCTGCCTCACACTGGAGCACCCATTGCTTATGGATAGATCACTGTTAAAATTATGCACTTAATGGAATTCTCCATCTAAATTTCAGATCACTTATGGAAATGTATCTTGTTCTCTGTCTCTCTCAGCCTATCCAGCTAACATTTGGCTTGCCTAGGTGTCTGAATGATGAATCTCAAGAAAGCCCTGAGTGACAGTTTGCACAAAAATACTGCAAACTTGAGTCCACATTAATTTGCTGTGAGCCTGTTACAGAGGTTTCACCATCAACATCTGTTACTGGCAACACCATGTTGTGGTATATTTTGTTATCACGTGACAAATGGCCTCATGTCATGTAGAACTGAGGCTCAAGAAATATCTGAAGCCAAATGTTGCAAGATGATATGTCACTGGCAAAAGCTTGTCCACAATTGGTCCTTAAAGGGATGGCTGGACACCTGTAAAGTAATTGCTTCATCAAAGGAAATATTATTTTCTCTTTATAGGTGCATACCAATCTGGTGGAAATGTGACGGACAGAGAGATTGCAGGGATGGCTCTGATGAACCGCCGACTTGCCCACACCGATATTGTCGTGTTGGACAGTTCCAATGTAGTGATGGGAACTGCACTAGTCCCCATTTCTTGTGTAATGCTCTTCCAGATTGTCCTGACAGATCAGATGAAGATCATGTACTTTGTGGTAAATGTCAGATAATTATTCTTGGCACATGTGTAGCACTTCACATGTTCAAAACATTGTATAAACACTAACCATTTAATCCTCACAAGCTGCCCTAAGAGGTAGTTGAGAATCATGATCCGTATTTTACAGATGTTAGGCCTGATTTTTTGCTGCCTTGCACCTTACGTAGTCATTTGTCCCCGTGCAAAGTGATGGTAAAAAGGGTGTAAAATGCTACCAAATCAGAGTGGCAATGCTTTACACTCACTTTGCTTCACTTGCACTGGTGTAAGATACAAGGCAGCGTAAAATAGATCTCATTGTGTTTTGCTCAAAGCAACACCATGAAATTGAGCTTGTCTGCATGGTCCCACAGTCCAGACTTGGATGGTGTGAGTTGCAGCGTGCACTAACTAAAGCATGCAAACTAAAAGGTACCTAGTTTGTGTTAACATTTCAAACAGGACTAGGTTACTGCAAACTAAGTACCTTTTAGTTTGTGCTAGCAGGAGCTAGTGGGGCAGTTACCGCGCAACATCTTAAACAAACAACTCTATGTAGACAAACCCTGGGTGTCAGAGGCAAGATCAGAACTGAAGATTTTCTACCTCCCAGCTCAGTCCATCAGACCATGCTGCTTCTTACCATAATCTGCATCTTTAAACAATGAAAAAATTATTTCACATGAAAATTGCTCAAAATGCAATACACCCGGGCAGATGGTTTTGGAGAACTGAATGTGATGGAATTTTTTAAAAAATTGTAGGCATCTAATTATAATTGTGAGACAGCGTATTAACATTTTTTAAAACCCATCTTGTTTCATGTGCTTGTGTCTAATTAGAAAGCTAATTATTCTCCTCTTGTAAATAATATTATATTGGGAGTTGCAGTCTGAGCAGTGAGAATGGAAAAAAGGAAGCTGTTTAGTCATATAATTGATATTTTCACTGACTTCCATTAGCATATGATAGTATTTTCTGTAATGTCATCATAATGAAATGAAACCTCAATTTTACATGAATTTCAAACAGTCAAGCTCTTAAGTAAGGCACAGGGGAATATTAAATATGTAAGAAATTGACAGCTGCATAATGAGTTCATATATCTCTTTATTTTATTGGGTAGAATACAGATAATTTTGGCATATATCATACAGTTACATAAGGGGGAAAACTTGCTTTAGAAAAGCTGTGTGTTGAAGTTTGCAGAAATCATGCTATGTTCTCTCTTCCTGGAGAAAGGGATTAGTGTGTATGTAAAAAGGGCAGTGGGAGAGGTATCCAAACCATGTAGGCTGGAGATCAGTGGAAAGCCAAAGTGAACACCCCAGCTCACAGGCTAGCACTTAATGTGACTCCCACTCTGCAAACATCACAAGCCTCACCAGATCCCCACCACTGCTAACACTGACTTCTGCTCTGTGACTATGCATGAGTTCCCTCTGAGGAAGATAGATATTGTGGATCTAAAGTTAATGGTGCTCTGAGCAGCATTAACTTGTGCCGAGTGTCCTGGCATGCAGCATGCTGGTTTAGCAGGAGAGTATGCCGGGTGGAACTAGAGTGGTTCCTCTCTGGCCCACCACACTGTCAGAATTTGCATGGTGGCCCAAAGCCATATCGTCATTCAGGTGCCCTGAATCACTGTGCTCCTCTGCCCTAGCCCAGTGCGACAGCTGGGCTTGTACTTCACCCTGCACTGGGCAGCAACAACTCTGGATGTCTGTCTTCTCCCCAAAGGCTCTCTGTTGTATAGTGCACCCTTTGAGAGCAGCCTATGGGCCATAGCCACGCAGGATTAGAAATCAGTATCTCAACTGGACAAGTAAATTCTAAGCTCAGATTGAGTTACCAGCATTTCTTTAATACGCAATGATGACATAATACAGATTCAATTCCCATAACACTGAAGGGCTAGATCTTTCCTATAAGCTTCAACAGCCTAATAAAAATGTGTATTCTTTCAGCTGATCACCAGTGTGAGACACATCAGTGGCAGTGTGCCAACAAACGGTGTATCCCAGAAGCCTGGCAGTGTGATAAAGAAGATGACTGTGGGGATAACTCAGATGAGGATAGTTCTCACTGTGCCAGTAGGACCTGCTCTCCAGGCCAGTTTAAATGTGACAATGGCCGCTGCATCCCTCAGTCCTGGAAATGTGATGTGGATGATGATTGTGGTGATCACTCTGACGAGCCGTACCACGAATGCAGTAAGCACTAAATCAATGGCAGCTGTCTACATTATAGCATGATAGGCAGCGTGAATGGCATTGCTTAATTTTCAAGAGGTTTGCTTTTGAGGAGATATGAATCCTACAAACTGACTGCTAAACTGCAGTGGGTAACTGGCACTGCAACACAGCACTTTGTGACTTGGCAAGAGAGTCTCATGAGATACCAAGCAACAAATACTGCAGGGGGAAAAAGTCACTAAACATTTACAAGGTTTTTGAACCAATCATGGGTTTGTAAAGAACTCAGAACCCATGCAGCATGGTTTGTAAAGAACAGATCTAGCCAGGCACATTTGATTATGTCTCTTGCCAGACTGGTAAAATTAGCAGATGAAGGGAAAGTGACAGACATAACACACTTGGGTTTTCATGAATCTTTTAATACAGTTGCTCATAAATCTCTTACTTTCAAATTTAAATCTAATTGACTTGGATATGAACACAATGGTGTGGGTAAAAAAAAACATCTGACAGTTTATGAATAAAGGGTTATGATAAACCACAAAGTGTCAAGTTGCAGGGGAGCTATTGAGTTGAATGTTACAGAGATCTGTGCTAGGCCTGGTTTTCATTAATATTCATTTAATGATCTGGAAGAGTGAGTAAACAACATATTAATGAAATTTACAAATGCTACTAAATAGGGAGGAGTTGTGGGTATCTGGAATGACAGAGAAATAATAAAAAAGCACCTAGATAGAAAACAACAAATTTAAATGAAATTTAGCTTGGAGAAATGCAAGCTAATAGAACTGGAATAAAATAATCTGAACAGCAGCAGTCTGAAAGCTGGAAAGCAGTAATGTGACCTACGAGAAATAATAGTCAGCAAATTGACAGGGAGTTTGCATGCAATGAGACAGCTGAAAAGGCCAGTGCAGTTTTGAGTTGTATGCTTAAGTACATCAACACTTACAGCAGCATGTAGAGTACAGACACTGCGCACCCAGCTAGCACGGATATAAATAGTGGTTAGATGGTGAGGTATAGCCTTAGGCAAACAGAGTACAGACATACCAGAAACATAAGGTATATATCCTACATGTCTCTCTACATGCTCAAACGGTGTCTCTGTCTACACTGTTATTTTTAGCAGTGTAGTGTCCCAGTGCTGGAGCCCACCACATTGGAAAGTTCTGGCAGTGGGGAAAGGTTCTGGCAAGGGGGAGGCAATGGGGAGCTGCCAGAGCCCTTCCACACTGCCTCCCTGCTAGGGCCTTTCCTTGCCACAGTAAAGGGCTCCAGTAGCAGGAAAGCCAAGTTCCCTCCTGCTGTGTTTCCTGGGTTGGGACAGCTACTTATCATCCTTTACAGAGGGCTGAGCCTAATGGCTCAATCTAGCCCCAGAGGAGGACATGATAAAAGTAAAATATTTGAAGAATAGTCATCAAGGAAGGAGAGGAATTATTTAGGGTGGCAAGGATCAGGTATAACTCTGAAATGAGATGAAATTAAGAAAGGGGAAAGTTAGTCTGATTATCAAAGAAAACTTCCTGATGGTGGCTAATTGGAATAATTGCCCACGCAAAGTGGTGGATACCCAATGACGTAGCATAAAAATAGAGTGGACAAAATGCTGGTAACTGTATAATAGGACTCCATTGTGCACCAGCAGGGAGATGGGCTATATGACCTGACAGATTTTTTTTTTTCCAATTGTTGACTCCTTTTAATGGAAGTAGTGCACCGTAAAACAGAAATCAGATGTTTAAGTCATGAGCATACAGAAGTAATACAATGTTCTTTGACAACTCTCTCTTGTGTTTTAGTGGGTCCTGCCTATCGGTGTGATAACCACACAGAATTCAGCTGTAGAACCAATTACCGCTGTATTCCACTGTGGGCAGTGTGCAATGGGTATGATGACTGCAGAGACAACAGTGATGAACAAGGCTGTGGTAAGTGTAGGGAAAAGCTTTTTTCTGAAATGACGTTATGCTGCGAATATTCCTCCATGCGATAAAATCCTCATGGAAGTCTTCTCAGTGATAATTCGTATTCTTGTACTTCTTTCATTTTCTATCAGTCCATTTCATTGATATCCATTTGCATGGAGGAAAATTCTGTGGACAACAATTCACTATAGGTCATTGTGTAGCTCACATGCTGTAACCCAGGGGCCAGCAACCTTTCAGAAGTGGTGTGCTAAGTCTTCATTTATTCACTGTAATTTAAGGTTTCGCGTGCCAGTAATACATTTTAACGTTTTTAGAAGGTCTCTTTCTATGTCTATAATATATAACTAAACTATTGTTGTATGTAAAGTAAATAAGGTTTTTAAAATGTTTAAGAAGCTTCATTTAAAATTAAATTAAAATGCAGAGCCCCCTGGACCAGTGTGAGTGCCACTGAAAATCAGCTCGTGTGCCGCCTTCGACATGCGTGCCATAGGTTGCCTACCCCTGCTGTAACCCCTGAAAGCTAGATTATGTACTATTTTTATTGTACTATTTATTATTGAACGTTGATTCTCTGCTTATTACTGAATAAAACAGAGGAAAATATATTTTCTTGCTCCCAAATCTTACATATAGGAACACACATGAAAGTTGTGTTGTTGTAGCTGTGTTGGTCTCAGGATGTTAGTGAGACAAAGTGGGTGAGGAAATATCTTTTATTGGACCAACTTCTGTTTGGTGAGAGAGACAGACTTTTGAGCTTACACTGAACTCTTCTTCATATGAAAGCTGTCATTCAGTTTTCTTTTTGGATATTTTCAAAACTACTTCCAACTCTCAACTGGGGATACACTTTACCAAAATCACCAGTATTGAGGATTTATGATGCTGCAAGAGTTGTTTTGAGACCTTTTAAAATGCTACAAACTAAGTTTGCAGGCCATGAGTTCACAACATCTACATCAGAATAACCCAGGGAAAAACAGGATGTGGCAGTCTGGCCTACAGTGTGTCATATGGCTTTCAGCTCTGGCTGTTTGTCAGTAAAAGTGTCGCCACTCTATGAGTCATCAGATACATACCCATATACACAGAGCCTGACCATTTTTCTTCCACCAAATCATTTATTCTCCAGCTAATATTTGTTTCTATCGATGCTGGTTGTTTTATACTTTCCTTTTCTGAGGGACAGTAGAATTGTTGTTTCTGCACAAGTAGGATATAGGGTGGTTGTTTTAGGACTCCCTGACTCTGCAATCCTTGTGTTGGGAGTAGCATTCTCCCTTTCTAGAAAATGGATATGTCCAGAAAATTACTGTGAAAGCACGAAGTCTCTTCCTGAGCATTCCCCTCCCAATCCTATATCATTACTCGATGGGATGTTTCCTAACTGCTCTTCCCCTAAATTACTTGACCCAGTTTATGGTATGGAACTCTACCCTATCCAAAGCATCCTATCCTACTCTACGCATCTCTCTACCCTGTCCAAAGCATATTCAAGAGTATGCTAATGTATGCTGGTTTATTGTCTTGGTGACAAATTGTGTGCTTTGCAGAGGAGATGACTTGCAATCCTTTGGGAGATTTCCGCTGTGATAATCACCGGTGCATCCCGCTGCGCTGGAAGTGTGATGGAGATAATGACTGTGGAGATGGGTCTGATGAGAACAATTGCAGTGAGTTGTCACTCCACTCTCATATTTTAGTATTCCTTGCTTTTCACTTATAGCCTCCTATTTCTTTTGAAAATGGGGCATGTTGCTCTTAATTGCAAGAGTTCAGTTGTTCCACTGTGTAGTCTGTATTATTGCTGCTGAGCCATTTGGAATGCTGTGTTAAGAATAACCTCTGTATTGTACAGAAATAAATGGTAGTAAATCCAGTTATCAAGAAGAATGTTATAATGTATGTGAAAGTATTAGTCCTGATTTCCGCTAGAATTTAAGGGATCAATCCTGAGTGAGTGAGTGAGTGAGTAAAAACATTTCCCTCAGTAAAGAGTGCAGGATCAAGCCCAAACTGAATTTATTATTTTCTGATTAGGAGATGTAATTTCCTCAAGATAAAAATCACTCTGGGTAATGTTGTAACAAAACAAAGCTTGAGATGAGTTAACCCACGGCACTCTAGAGAGACATGAAATGTTTAATATCACATAATCTGTATGCAGAAATATCAACTTGCCATTTTAATGATTGTCTCACATCTCATCCTGCAATCATTTTGCCTATTTTAATGAGACAGGCTTGGATGTTTAGAGTTACAGTTGAGTGACTTCACATGTTCTTTGCACTTGTCTTTTAAATTGAAGGCCCTCGCGAATGCACGGAAAGTGAATACCGTTGTGATAATTTGCGCTGCATTCCTTCTCGGTGGGTTTGTGACCATGACGATGACTGTGAAGACAATTCAGATGAACGTGACTGTGGTGCGTATTGACTTTTGGGTGTCATTTCATCATATTGGAAACTAAGGTTTGTGCAAGTTTGAAATCATTCTGCAAAACCATATTTTACATCAAGGAGCATTAGTGAAGCAACCTTTACTGCACTACATTATTACCTTTATTTGGAACAGGATATGCCACAAATACTATGGTACAGTTAGATAGTGTGGATGGTGAATGCCCAGTTTTTAATGGTATCTTCTATACATGAAAAAGATCCACTTTGATCTTGTTTTTCACGTGAAGACATTTCACTAATCATTTTGGAATCTTTTTAGAGCTGAGGACATGTCATCCTGGATATTTCCAATGTAGCAGTGGGCATTGTGTTGCAGAACGCTTCAGATGTGATGGAAGTGCAGACTGTCTTGATTTCTCTGATGAAGCAACTTGTCGTGAGTTTAAAGCATGTGGTGGGAATTTATGGGGGAAGAACAGCACATAAGACACACTTTAATTTTACAGAAACTTACTCTTTATTATCTGTTTAATACAATAGACAAAATCCTGAGTGGTATTGAACATCTGCCACTCAAATGACTTCGGTAATAATTCAGGAAAAAATGCAATACAGTGAACTATTTTTTAATATACTAATGGATTCTCAGGTATTCTACTGGCAAATTATAAATAGATTAAAAGAATAAACCTGCTGGAGAGAGTGATGCCCAAGAAGCCCTGCACAGTGGTCTAGCACAGTGTGTGGATTTTGTTCTGTCCCAGCTACACTGCAAGACAGAACGGCTTTTTAAACATATCAAGGCCTACTATACTGTAACAAGCTAATGTGGCTGATTTTATAATGTGCGCGGGGCCTTAGATGGTCTCATTCCTCTTCCCTTCCCCCCCACTATCAATGAAACAAGGGAAACAAAGTGTTTTCCTGTTTGTCATCTCCAGTCTGGATTGTGGCCCTGATCTCTACACTGGGCTACATTTTAAGACCATTTGGGGGTTGCAGCTCATGCAGACTGTGACTGCTTCCTCATTAAGCAGTGTTTTTTAGGGGACATTTCACACCTGTGCATTGATAGAGCTATACTGGCTGCTAGATGATTCCCAGGTGAAGTTTAAGGTGCTGGTTTTCATCTATAGAGCCCAAATGGTTTGGGGCCTTGGTATCTGGGATAATGCCATTCTTCTCATGTTGCTGTCATAGCAGTTGTGATCATCCTTCCAGGCAGTTGAACTAGAAACCCTGGATTAAGTGGGAAGGGGAAGAGTCAGGACGTTTTCAGTGATGGGTCCTATATTCTGGAGTTTATTTCCCAGCATGTTTGGTCCAACAGAGGCTGGATTAGACATCTTTTGTGGCATGCTGTAAATCACATATTTTCCCTGTTTTTAGTTCAGAAAAAGGAAAAGAAAATTGCTTAGAAAGCAACTGATGGGCTGTAGAAGTTGATGAAAAGGAAATGATTTGGAGGGTGGTTGTGTGTGTGAGGTGAAGGAGGGGGAGTTCCATGTATGGTCTCTTGATCTTGTGAGTTGTGTTATTTTCAAATTTATATAGGATCAGCATAATTGGATGGACACTTTATAAATGTGAATAAATTAATAATTATCTGGTTAATTCCCTGACCATTCACTGGGGGTGCTGGTATGAAATTTGTGTAGATTATATTAATGGATTGCCTGTGATAAATGCAAACAGTGCCAGTAACACTCACACCACCATATTGTGGTTCTGAGGTCTCTGGCAGTAACTTTAGTGTACTATTTAGCTTTGTAAAATCTTAATCTAAATTAATCAACATAGTTAGCCAGTGGCCCTCAGTCCTTGCAGTCTGCTATTCCTGCAAACCTTTTATCTCTCTTCTCCTGTAGAGAAGAGGGTGCAGAAGAAATAATGACCTAGGAAATGCCTGAATATTATTTCAGACCAAGTTAACTTGTTTATACTAAAAATTAAATTTCTTTTCACCAGCAACACGCTATCCTAATGGTACATACTGTCCGCCTATGTTGTTTGAGTGTAAAAACCATGTCTGTATCCAGCCATATTGGAAATGTGATGGTGACAATGACTGTGGAGATGACTCTGATGAAGAACTTCACCTTTGTTGTAAGTGAGAAAAATTAAATAAAAATGAACAATGTTGACTCCATTAGTAAAATTATATAATTATAATCATTAGTGATACAGAAAGTAAGAGCTAAATCATAAATATGTTCTTTTGACTGGAGATTCTCATAGGTTTTGGTAAAGAGAGCCACCGAGAAAGTGTTGTTTCACATGAAGCATCTTTAAATTCACTTCATACTCTCTCTTGCGATTTTGTAGCTCGTTCATTGCTTTGCAGGCATCTAAATATGCATCTGTAAAAGACGGGAGAAGTGAAATGCTGAGAGACAATCCCTGTAGCAATTAGAAATGTGAATAACAGTCAGCATTTTCAAAATTGGGTGCCTAAAATTAGGATCCTTAACTGAAATTTAGTGATTTTAAATGGTGCTGAACATCCTCAACTCCTATTAGAGTCAGGGCATGTCCTCAAATATGGATTATGGGTTCTAACTTTAGGCACTCAAGTTTGGAAATTTTGACCAATACCTATGAAAATCATACGTTACACACAATTGAGGCAGCCATGACAACTGCATTTATAAATTGGGTGGGCTTTTCATTAAATGATTTCTGCTGTTGTCTAGAAAGCTATAGAGCACAAACTAGCACAGTAACTACGGCATTATATTCTCTGCAGTAGTGGTGAATGTTTGCTGTCTGGGATACACACTACCTTTTCCAAAAAGTTGCTTATCACTATGTCATAAACACAGATTTTAGGTTATCTTTAAACAAACCTAATTCAATGCCCTGAGTGAAGAATATGTTTACTTTTGGCCTGGAAGACTAGTGCTTTTTAAAATAGAGGCACGTGGTAGCCGAAAAAAGTGACGTATTGATTTGATGGATTGTATGCAATAAGTGTTTGCATCATACTTGCTTATTTGATCTATTTCATTTCAGTGGATATTCCCTGTGAACCACCATTCCGTTTCCGTTGTGAAAATAATCGCTGTATCTACAGTCACGAGCTGTGCAACCAGGGGGATGACTGTGGAGATGGAAGCGATGAGAAAGAGGAGCACTGTACGTTTACACATGCACAGCCAATTTTATTCAGTAATCAGTAGATACATTTTCTAGTAATCCTAGACTCAGACTTCCATCAATGTACAGTATTTGTAATGTTTAATAATAATAAAAACACCCACATTGAATGACAAAAAGAAACAAATATTTTAAAACTAATGTTCAGCGGGAAATGATTTGAACTGTGGTTATTATAACACAGAATATTTGCAGCATATGGATGCAAGTATAGGTTTAATGTGTAACAGCCCCGCCCCCAGCAACAGTGTGCCCACCATGTGCCATAAGCATGCTGATAAATCAGTATAGTCTGAAAAAAATTATCAAATTATATTTTTATGGTATAGTCTATTTAAAATAATGAAGAAGAAAGAATTGGCAATTCAATAATGGTCAGGGTGGCAAATGTTCTTGAACACGGTTGTCTCTGAATTCTTACCATTGTTATGCATGTCTCAACAATATTGGGTCCTGAATAATACTTATGGGGATATTAAGTGTTTAGGCCCTGATGCTGCAACGAGTTCTGCATGGGTAGAGCCCTGCACTCACATGGAGCCACACTGATTCACTGGGGCTCTGGACGAAGAATCAGTTATAGCATTCGGGAATCAGCACCTGTAATAATAGATACATTCGATTATATATCTTTATGATACAGTGCAAAGTTCTGCACCCAGATGTATTCACAGTACCCATGGACTCAATGGGACTTGCATGTGCACATTTCATAGCAGAATTTGCCTCCAAGCTTAAGAATATTTATTATTTACTGACTTTTTAAATTACCCAATGTCATGTAATTGTAATAGCATGTTGTATATGCTAGAATGGTCTCAACTAAACTAAAATATTAAAGATTGGAGTTAAAGTATAAACTATAGAGATAAAAGATATTAAATAGCTCTGCCAAAGTAAGAAGTTGAATCCACTGTTGAGTAGAAAATGTGTAACAAAAAGTGTTTATGAAATAGCCCTTGTATCACTATAGAAGGAGGAAGTCTGGTTTTTGAGTTGAGGCACAGGACTGGAAATCGGCAGACCTGGGTTCTATTCCTAACTATGCCACAGACTTCCTGACTCACGTGATCAAGTTATTAAACCTCTCTGTGCCTCACTTCCCTCCTCTGTGAAAGGAACAATGCCTCAATTGCGGATGTTGGGAGGCTACGTAGGTGACAGTAGTGTGTGTCTTTTGAATTGTAGGTAGAGAACCTACCCCAAGACCTTGTATGGCTGAAGAATTCAAATGTGGTAATGGAAACTGCATTCCTCTACATTACGTATGTGACAATTATGATGATTGTGGAGACCATTTTGATGAAATAGGCTGCAGTAAGTAACAATGTCATCGTTACACGGTGTAGTAGTAATCAGTAGAATTGAAATAAAAACAGTTTTTGAAACAGAAATAATAAACATATAGTATTGACTAGAGCTAAAATATAATTGCTTGGAACTGCTCTCTGCTCCTGTTATCTTATCATACTCTGCATATCTTTCCAAAACATTGTCATTTGCAAACTAAGAAGCTCAGTGTCCTGAACTGTGCAAGTTTAGGCTAAGAGTCTTGTGCTTCACAAGAAGCAATTTGGTCTTGTTCTAAAATGGGATATGCCGTGGAAATTAGAGCAGACCCTGAACTGCCATAAATTGTCATAGCTCCTCGGAAGCAATAGAGCTAGGATGATTTACACCAGCTCGGTGCCTGTCTCTGGAGAAAGTGAACAACTCATCTCACACCAGCATCCTATTGGCCAGTGCTCAGATTGAAGTCACCTCCAGTCATCAGTGTTGTTAACAGTTTTTCACAAGATGACAGAGACCCAATCAGGAGAGTCACTGCAATGAGTAAACTTTGAGTGATAGGGAGTGCAGAGAGATCCTAGAGGAGTCCACCCGAATAAAGCATTTTGACTGCAATAGACAGACATCTTAGATTCCTAATTTGTGCACTTGTGATTTCAGTTTGTCAGGTGTTTATGGCTTCAGGTGAAAATGTGCCAAATGATGCACTGGGGATTAAAACCTAGTATGGTCGCATATCACAAATAACTCTCAAACTGCTAGCATGGTTTTTTCTGAGGTGGCTTGCATTTCTATTTCACATCCATCCTAGTGGGCTTGGAGTAGTGGAAAATAATTATGTGACCTGATGAAAATGTAAAAGTATAAAAAGGATGTGAAATGGTGCAAATCAGACATTTTGCTGGCATTCAGCCCTGTACTGTTCATGGGCAGACATGAACTTAAACCAAACTGATGGTGTTTGGATCCTTTCCAGCTTCAAACATCAGCATTAAGCAGAGAGAGAATAAATAACACTAAGTAGTGCTATAAACCTAATCAGGATGACAAATATCTTTTGTTTTGTGATAGGAATAAAAGGTATCTAACTTTAATTGCAGGTATAAATTTTAAATATGAATGCAAAGACAGTGTGTGTGTGTGTATGTATATATATATATAATATGTATGTATATAAAGATATGTGTGTATAATTATTGTAATTAGCATTGATATATAGTTGTAGGACATAAACAGCTAACTGAGTTAGTGAAATAATATTTTGGGCATAAATCTGAATCCTTCCTCATCTTGTGTCAATACTAATTTGCTATTTAATTGTTTCTACTTACATGTTATAGATCTACTTGCTGTCTTTTCTAAGTGTCAGAGTAATTTCTGTAAATGTGTTGTACTTCACCAGTTTAGCTATATAGGTTTTAATTGCAGTGGCAAAAGTACCAGTTTTAGCAGCTGTTGTACTATATCACGTGTGACATTTCTCGGGGGTACCCAGGGTTGTAAGGTGCCTTGCTACCATCTGCTCTTAGTGTGAAGAAACCTTCTCTGTGCCTGCCATGGGTCAGTTCCCTGACTCCACCAGCCACAGGCAACACAAACACTCCCCTCTCAGCCTAGCAGGCTCTGCTGTCCCACTGTAGGTTAGTCATAGGCACAATCCTCCCCCCGCCCTTCCCCAAGTGTCTCACTGTAGCATCCAACCCTGTTCTGGCCACCCACAGTAGTCTCAGATTTGCTGGTCCCAAAGAAGCAGTGCACCCCAGCTTACCAGTATCACCTTAGATCACTGCTTCATTTACACACAGCACATTAGATATGTTTATAGTGAAAACAAGTGTAAGTTTCTTTAACAAAGACTAGAGATAAGAGAAGTACAATGTAAAAGTACTGGAAACAAATAGTTACATCTAAATTAAAATCATAACGTGTTATAGAGCCTAGACTTAAATAACAAGGTACTCTCCTATCTAATGAAGTTTAGCTCACCCAAAGTCTTTGCGGTGTTTTCCAGTCAGATTGACTGTGACCTCCTTTTATAAAACAGAACATGCTGACAGTTTATTTTCATGGTGAAGGATCCAGGTGCACTTCAGGACTCCCAGTTATACCCCCAAAATCCATTGTCTTCATTCGTAAACAGGATACCTCTCTGCTGTTTTTATATTTTCCTGCAGCTTTCCTCTCTTGTGATTTCATAATCTTTTGATTAACATCAGGCTCAGTAATACACACAGGTCTTCATTGTGATACGTACAATGCACAATACACTCATGACCAGACAGAGATACGTGTCTTCTAGCCCCTACCTGAAAGGAATTTGTCAAGGCATGTCATCTCCTGGTGACCAGCCTTTAAATTCAAGGCTTTAGGAACATAATTTCCAGTGTAATTATATAGCTTTTAATTATGATATGAGCATACATTTTGCAGTGATAATGACGAACAGCAGACTGCTGGCTTTCAATAGAGCCCTCATAGCCACTCTTTGGTGAATTATTATGCAGATACCTGACCCAGGGGATCCCTGTAAAAGTCCATGCATCCTCTTTGTGTCCTCTGCCACATGGCACCAGTGATCCCTTCTCCCCATGTAGGCCTGATCCAAAGGCCACTATAGTAAATTTAACTAAATGGAGATATCCCATCTCCTAGAACTGGAAGGGACCTTGAAAGGTCATTGAGTCCAGCCCCCTGCCTTCACTAGCAGGACCAAGTACTGATTTTGCCCCAGATCCCTAAGTGGCCCGCTCAAGGATTGAATTTACAACCCTAGGTTTAGCAGGCCAATGCTCAAACCACTGAGCTGTCCCTCCCTCAAATGGAGTTCACTGACTTCAATAAAGGTTGGATCAGGCCTTACTGGATCAGTGCCTACCCTAATTCCAAGGTACAGCTGACATAGGTCTATATCACATGTAAAAAGATTTTAGCAAGTTTTCTGTTTTGGTTTTGAGATGGGAGGGAGGTGATGGTTGTAGTGGGGCTGTCAACCTATCCAAATCCCTGGAATAGTTGCAGCTGCTTTGAACTGGTGTCTGATATTTTATGTCATTCCCTTTAGTGCTGGGTGAGGCTGGGTGGGTAATGAGGTCATTCAGTATGGCAATGTCATGGACTCACAGACAAAGAAATGATCCTGCCTGAGTTTCCTGACCTCCCTGTCATTAGTAAGTAGTACCGTGGTCAGGGAAATCCCTGAAAGACCTTCATGTCTGCTGAAAGTTTTTTCCGAGGAGGAAAGAAGGAGGAAGGCCAACTTAATATTTAAAAATTGTTTGCAAATAAGAGAAAATAATGGAAATTGTAGCTCTCAATATAATTTATGCTTTTCCAATTATAATGACTTACATTCTTTTCAGACCCAGGAACAGGACGAACTTGTGCTGAAAATATCTGCGAACATAACTGTACCAACTTAAGTGAAGGAGGCTTTATCTGTTCCTGTAGGCCAGGGTACAATGCCAGTGAGCTGAACCGGAACTCCTGCGATGGTATTTTCAATATTCTATTAATCGTCTCCATGAAAGATGTTCAGTTTAGTTTTGGTACAATTTAGATGTAACTATTCATTATTGCATGTAAAGAGGATTTTTGCACTTCGCTGGACCTTTTCTGACTCAGATTTGGTGTCTGAAATATATTTTCTCTCTCTCTGAGTTTAGGCCCCAGTACAGCAAAGAACTTAAACCTATGCTTAATTTTAAGCATGTGAGTAGCTCCCTTGACTTTAATGGGACATGGGAGTACTCAGATGTTTAAAGGTAAGCACATTCTTATTTGCTGAATTAGAGCTTTATGGCTTGATCCAGCTTCATTGAAATAAAGGGGAGTCTTTCCATTGATTTAAGGCTAGATCATATCTGAGTTACCACTGTCAGAATTTACAATAGAATCAAAGCTTCTGCTCTGAGAAATTCACTAACTTGCTTACAGTGCAGTTCTACACTGTTGCCTAACAGCTCTGTTCCCTGTGTAGTTTAGTGTAATATATGCTTGCTTTAGAGATGAAAATAAATTTGTATTGCTTCTTACTCTAGCTAGTGACATAGAACCAGGCACATCTAAAAGAGAGACAGAGAGCTGGAGTCTAGTCTGTCAGCTCAGTCTAGAGAATTGTTTACTAAATTCTAAGAAGTGGGGTTTGCACAGATGTACACTGAAGTGCTGCTGAAGGCAGCATTTGGCCCACAGAACCGTTAATGCTGGTGACGATGTGCTCCATGGAAAGAACCTAGCTGGACTCTCAGATTCCAGAGTGACAGATAGAACAAACATTAGTGACCAAGCACACTGGATCTGGAAATGACTGAGACAAAATAAACATGGGAACCTGTGATGTCATTTTAGAATCCCTTTACAGGGCAGAACACATCATATCCTGGGTATCTTGGCATGTGCAAGGCCAGATTAGAGCAATCTAAGGCCCTAGGCACACCCTGCCATGGGGCCCCTTGTGGCTTCATCCCCATATGGCCTTTCCCCTGCTCTGAAGTCCTTCCCTACCCGTTGGAGTAGGAATGGTGGTGTCCTTTCCCAGAGAGGCAGAGACAGAGGCATGGGGCCCCTTTCTCTCCACCCACCAGAGCAGCAGCAAAGGCCCTTCCCCTGAGGAGGAGCAGAGGTCCCCCTGTATTTATGCCAGGATTCGGGTGTATCTGTTTGAGTAGGTGGGCTGGGGCCACTCCACAGTTTTCTAGCTGCCACACACAGCTTCCTCTTTTGGGATGGAGTTGACAGTGAGTCCTGGTTGTTCACACTCTTCCGACCATGCTGCCGGGGAATGTTGCCCGGTGCGGTACAGCAGCCTGCCGCGCCCCTCACCCCCTCCGTCCAGGTAATGTGCTGGGATGGGGCAGCAGCACTCTCCCAAGTCCCAGGCAGCCTCCGGCCACCCTGCCTGAGGGGACACTGCCCGGCGCGGTGCAGCGCAGTGGGACAGAGCCCCCCTCTGCCAGGTAATGTGGGATGGGGAAGGGGTGGGATGGGGATAGCATGGGGGCCCCAGGCTGGGGGTGGGGTGGGGAGGAGTCATGAGGGGTGCCATGTCGTGAGGCCATGTGCCCCTCTTTGGTTGGTGCCCCCTTTGTGTTCCTCCCCACTAGTTGCCCCAAATCAGAATGTCAAAATTATAAATGTGACTAAGTTCAGCTAAGGAAACAATTAAACCTGAGATATTTTCTCTCTCCATTTGTGTTTAGATATCAATGAGTGTGAGATCTTTGGAACCTGCCCCCAGGACTGTAAGAATTCCAAAGGAAGTTATGAATGTTTCTGTGCTGATGGCTTTAGGTCTGTGGGTGATCAACAGGGAAAACAGTGTGCTGCCAATGGTATGTTTAACTGACAGCCTGACTGATTGCCACCTGTAAAAAGCATGCTATAACTTTAATGAATGTAGGCTTCCCCGTTATAACTGGGGGAAAAACAAAAATCTTCTTGTGCACCATTAGATTCTGTCTGGTTTACATACATCCTTGTAACCTTGTACATCTTTGTGCAGGAATGTAAATACTCCCTCTCTGCTTCCATTTGTAAGAATTAAAATAATACCCGCTTCTTGCAGGTATCTGACTTGATAAATACTCTAAAATATTTAGAGGGTGCCTGCCCTCCTCTCCCCTTCCTCCAGATTTCCTGAAAACAAAAGATTGTCTATGTTGTGGTTATCAGCAAAAGGCAGCTGCCCGTTAGCTCCCACCCCCGAAGGCTTTAGTTTTTGTAATCTAAGTAATGTATTAGAAGAAGACAGTTGTATTAAAGTGGTGCAAATCAAAGACAGTTTGCTGACAGATCACTGTTTATTGTTCATGGACTGATGAACACAAACAGGAGGATTTATAACAGCTCATTTATAACTCCAATCATTAGTTCTGTCTCTTAGGTTAATGTCAGTGTGACAGTCATTGAGTAGGTAGATTCTGATTTGGTTCAGAAAACGAAAAACAAAGAGCTGGAGAAAACAGAAAGGAGGGCTGTCAATGAAACAGTAATAATATATGGTGATTGAAGCGGGGTTATGCTGTATATAAAAAGCTCAGAGCTTTTAAAGGCTAAGTGATAAATGACGAAGTTGTGGTGTATTGAGTTAAATAATGTAGCCTTACAAAGAGAAAGCAAGAGACCGAGCCTGTTTGCAGTAAGAATTTTTAAAAGCTGAAAAGCCAAGGGGTGTAAGAAGACTTATTAAAAAAACAGTTTCAAAAGTTTCCAGTCCAAGGGCCTGAACCTGCAAACACTTACTACTAGGTTTAGTGCTTATTATGGTGAGTGCATTGACAGCATCAGGACTAGTGATGGGAGTTAACACCAAGCCTAGCAGTAAGCACCTGCAGGATGACACCAGTTTTGCAGACCCAAAAGGGTTGGGTAGTTCAGATGATTGTCCAAGTATTTTTTCTATCAGTTTCTTATCCAAACATAACCTCTAAACGTTTAATATAGGTTTGATCATCGGTAATTTTCACCTGCTTCCCTTGTGAGAGTACTGTTAAATTCAGAGAAGTAAAATCTATTGTTGCTTTCCAGGTAACCCACCATTGTTACTCCTGCCAGACAATGTGCGTATTCGGAGATACAATATCTCATCACAGCAGTACTCTGACTACATTGATAACCAGGAGCACATCCAAGCTATAGACTATGATTGGGATCCTGAGGGGATAGGCCTGAGTGAGTATATTTGAAGCTTTCATACTTAACTATATATTCTTTGTTTCAGAACTAGTGTTAGTTTTGGAGGTTAATTTCCCTTTTTAATTTACAATCAAAGTAGATTAGCTAACAGTCCTGGTGGAGTGGATGTGTCCTTCAGCTATACGCCTCCCTCATACCTTTCCTCTCACACCCTGTCAGTAATTTTACTACATCTAGTCAGTGAGTTTTGGTTTGTTCTGTTGTCTCTTTCTGTCCCTTTCATTTCTTACCCAAGGACATTGTAACTTTGATGGCAGGGTTGTGGCTGGCCCTTACTATGTGTGCAAGCGTAGAAGAGTGCAAGAAGCCCCTCACCCTGGCACCCCCAACTTCAGGGCTGGCCACAGCTAGTTCCTGCACTCTTCAAACCTCAGCAGGGCTTCAGGACTACAGTAGTCTGCACTCATGTGTCTCTCCTCCACCACCCATCCCTAGCGGGGAAAAGGCTGGTGAATCCTTATGTTCTGTCATATGCCACCCTACCGCTGAACTAACCCTCTGCCATGTGTAGCCCCTGTATGGGCTCACAAGATCCTATGCAATGAAATAGATATCAGAGGTAAGGCACTGACTCTCTTGCAAAAGGTGGCATGGGATCTTTAATGACTTCAGCTGTACCTCTTATCCAAAGTATGTATTTTAGACTGATGATTTTAGAATTAGTACAAATTTTCCTATATTTTGCATTTTCATTGAGTGCTAACATGAGATTCTCACACAAATAGAAATATGTTAAATTGGTATCTCATATACCATAGTTATCTCAATAGGGGTAGGATCTTCCAAAAATGAGTAAACATTTCAAATGACTTCACAATGAAAATGATCTGTGAATTTTTTGTAGGTATTGTATACTACAGCATTTTGGGACATGGCTCTGAGTTTGGATCCATCAAACGTGCTTATCTCCCCACATTTGATGGCAGTGGAAACAATCCCGTGAAGGAAGTTGACTTGAATCTGAGATACATAGTAAATCCTGATGGTTTAGCTGTGGACTGGGTTGGGAGGTGAGTAAACAGAAAAGTTGGGAATGGTACATACATGAATATGGAAAGAGTCAGAGATATTGATCACTGGTTAGACATGTGAAATCCAGTCCTTTTATCTTAGACAGGCATGCATGAGAGATGAGAAATATGGTGCTAGTCTTGCATCCTGCACAAGCCGTCCTCGTGCTGGAGATGGGAGGTCTCAAGGTGGCTCAGACGAATGCACTTTTGTACACACTTTGCTTCTTTGATCAGAAGCAGCATGTGCCTCAATCTAACACCTGTTGCTGATTGCATCAGACGTTCTAGCTAGCTGCCTGCGCACTGCACATACTCCGCAACTGGCAGATCAGTCATGCCTCATTAGGATTATGGTGCACGGGCCACTATGTTTGCTGGACATTCTCCCTGGCATTAAATTAAGAACTTGTGAAAGAACTTGCCCTATAGGACACAATATGTTCACAGTAGCAAGATTCATTTTTGAGATGGGCTGCAGCATATTGGACCAGCTGAAGTGTTTTAAGGCTGGTGCAATCATTCCAAGTACAGGGAGTTGCTGTGTGCCAACCTGGGAGTGACAAAAGTCACAGTGATCAGGTCAGTAAGGGACACAGCCTCTTGCTATCTACAAAGGGAATAAAGCATTTTTGGCAGCAGTAGCTATTTCAGCATCCAGAAACAGTGAGGAGTCTGAATGGAACGCCCAGCCAATGAAACAGCTTGACTGAAGACAGACTCCCTTAATGGTGGGAGATAGCACGGTAGTGATTATTTCTGTAAAATGTTTCCCTCTCCCCTCTGGCATCACCTCCACCTTGCTTAGTTTTAGCATCAGTCAGCTGCCTTTCATCTACTGGCTGATCTCACCCAGGCGCTGAGATAGTTGAGTATCAGTCTTGCAAGTGAGTGAAATTGTGGTGCTGAGCTATTCATCTGCGTAGTGTGGACATTTGACTGTTAAATTTCATAGTTTTTCCTAGTGGTTCAGTAAAGATGTGGTGATAGAAGCACAACATAGTGAGCAGTCTGGTAAAGTGAGGAAGAATTGCTCATTACAACTCTGAGTTCATGGCCTGAGAGAAAGGAACTTGGCCATCTCACTGCTTTCCCATTATGGGCGGTGGAAGGTCATCCATCAGCATAACTAGTGTTGTTTCTAATTGCATGTGCTAGCCTGGCACCTGACTGGGGGAGACCTGGATATTGGTAGTGGATGGGCATAGTTGGAGACAGCCCTTTTTAGCTTGTTGGGTCTGAGTTACCAGTATTGAGTCAGACTTCCTGTAGTTCTTCAGAGCCTCTTGTGTGAATGACTAGGGAAAGGAGACAGATGTTTTCAGTCGTGAGCTTGATGGGTGGCTCCTGTTGCTCTGCCTCCTGGATTGGGTAATATGCTCTGTGAAATAGGTGGGCAGTTCCTCATCGCAATTGCTGATTTCCAGGGCAGGATGACATAATTTGGTTGGACGACGTGATTTTACTACCCTGAAAAGTTCTGTTGGTTCTGACTCAATGGCTGAGGGGAAAAATTATCTCTTTTCTTCCACCATGGCTGTGTGATAGCATTGGAGAAAACCTCTGTGTTGAAAGCCTTAGATTTATACTGTCAGCCTTCACGTTCTCTTAGTGTCAGCTTTACCCAGGGCAGATCAACCCAAGAACCAAGGTTATCTCTGAGGGCAGTAGGGGCTGGCTGCATTTATGTGTCAATATCTCCACAATTGTGAGCAGGTGCAGACAACGTAGTGGTAAACACACCAGCAGCCTGTCTATCCTGGCATTGGATCTGTATTAGTACTATAGCAATGGTTAGAGATTTAAATAAAAACCCACTCAGTGTATACTTAGGGTATTATTTCTGTATGCAACAGGAGGTGTGATTGCAGTTTAGGCATGTATACCCGTGCTAGCTTTAATCTAGGTCGCCTGGCTAAAAATAGCACTGGAGTTGTAGCAGCACAGACTGTGGTGTGGGCTGCACAAGCCTGCATGGAACCCTGGATAAGTACTCGCCATGCTAGTCCATGCTGGGGTATGTGTGCCGCCACATCCTCACTGCTGTTTTTAGCTATGCTAGGTAGATTAAAGCTTGTGTGAGTGTGCCTACCTGAGCTATACTCACACCTCAGACTGAAGTGCAGACATACCCACAGGATCTATACACTGAGACAGGGGTCACGTCTTTGTGCCTCTGTTTCCTCATCTGTGAAATAGAAATAATAGGGCTGTCAAGCGATTAAAAAAATTAATCACAATTAATCACACTGTTGAATTATAGAATACAATTTATTTAAATATTTTTGGATGTTTTCTACATTTTCAAATATATTGATTTCTATTACAACACAGAATACAAAGTGTACAGTGCTCACTTTATATTATCATTTTTATTACAAATATTTGCACAGTAAAAAAACAAAAGAAATAGTATATTTGAATTCACCTAATACAAATAATGTTGTGCAATCTCTTTCTCATGAAAGTTGAACTTACAAATGTAGAATTATGTAAAAAAAACTGCATTCAAAAATAAAACAATATAAAACTTTAGCGCCTACAAGTCCACTCAGTCCTACTTCTTGTTCAGCCAATCGCTCAGACAAACAAGTTTGTTTACATTTGCAGGAGATAATGCTGCCTGCTTCTTGTTTACAATGTCACCTGACAGTGAGAACAAGCGTTCGCATGGCCAAGGCCGGCTCTGGCTTTTTTGCCGCCCCAGGCAAAAAAGCCGCCGGCCGCCCCCCCCCCCCCCGACCCCGTGGACTTATAGGCTCTAAAGTTTTACGTTGTTTTGTTTTTTTGAGTGCAGTTATGTAACAAAAAAAATCTACATTTGTAAATTACATTTTCACGATAAAGAGATTGCACTATAGTACTTGTATGAGGTGAATTGAAAAATACTATTTCTTTTGTTTACCATTTTTACAGTGCAAATATTTTAATAAAAATAATAATATAAAGGGAGCACTGAACACTTTGTATTCTGTGTTGTAATTGAAATCAATATATTTGAAAATATAGAAAAATATCAAAAAATATTTAATACATTTCAATTGGTAATCTATTGTTTAACAGTGCGATTAATCACAATTAATTTTTTTGAGTTAATCGCGTGAGTGATTAATTGACAGCCTTAAGGAATGAAAATACTTCCATATGCTCACAAGGTGGTGATGAGACTACATTGGTTCAGAGAGAAGGCATGCTACAAGTGCTAAATATTATTTTGTTTAATATATGATCTTCTTTGAGACAGCTAAGAAGATTAACAAAGGTATTACAATAAAGATTAGCTAAAATCAAGGAAGAGCAAACACTGGTCTGCACATAGGATCAGAAAATTTGTATATCAGGTACGATACTTAAAAATTCATAACAACCCTTGTTTCTGAAAATGTTTTTGTTAAAAGACAAAAATACAGAGTGGAGCTGTGGCCCCATCAAACCAAACAGATGCACTCACAAGATTAATTCAAATGTAAATTAATTTTCAGTTTTAATGAATCAGCTTTCTGTTCCCAGAAGACTGTGGCATCTGTGAAGATGCTCATTAGTTACCTGCAGTGCCTAAAAGTAACAATAAAACCTCACAGTAGGACTTTTATCAAGGTTATTTGACAGGAAACAAGGCCAGCTGCAGAAACTTCTGCACAAAGAGAAACCTAGTTAACCTTGTAGGTAAGGTCTGCTGAATTCTGCAACAAACTGCATCTAAATTCAACAGTGAGGTTTCTGTGACACTGTGGTGAGGCATATTGGCAGTTCTACCATTCAACTAGTGCAGTATCCCTGTATTAGTTATATTGGTATTAAATTAATGTGATTTTACAGGGTCCCAATGTTTTTTAATGTGTCAGGTTTTTTTTCCATTTGAATACTGAGTGCTGTAAAAAACAACAGCAAGAAACTTATTAAAAGATAGGCAGATTTTCTCAGCCCTGTCCCCAGATATAACATCTTAACCTTTTACAGCATTTTGTGTTTAATATAATTCAGGCATCTTTACTGGACTGACGCTGGGACAAATCGAATAGAGGTAGCAAAGCTAGATGGACGGTACAGGAAGTGGCTTATTTCCTCTCTACTGGATCAACCAGCAGCTATTGTTGTGAATCCCAAGCTTGGGTAAGCATTTCAGGACCTCAAGGAGTTCTGGGAAATAGCATGCAGCAAGCAAGACAACAATAGAACAAGAACACAACAATAATCTATAGGAGAGCTCAGTAACTGAAAAGACTAAGGCTATGTGTTGCTGTTGATGTCCATACAAATTTCTGTCCATAAACTGATTGCAGGGAACTTTTAAATAAGGGAACGTATTTCAGGGCCAGATTTCAGGAGGGGTCTGGTTTGGTGTTACAACAGAGGCTCAGAGGTCAAACTGTTGTGTCTCAAACTGTAGAGCCTCAACATGTGATACGACTCCTTAACATACCTATTAAAGATGTCTTTCCTATAACTCCTCCTGCCTATCTTATTATCATTACTCAAGAAACAGGAAAAGCTGTGGGGATATCTTTCCATTTATTCAGACTACAAGAACCAAAGAAACATCATCATTTTCCTTTTCTATTATTTGTTTTGGCCTAACCAGTCCCCATTTTGTATTCAGCATCACACAATAATGGCCGATCCAGCAAAGCACAATTCCTCCCCAGCTCTTCTCTTCCTCTGTGGAAGAGGGAGTAATTTACTTCTACCCTTTTTGGGTGTAGCTTACTTCTTTTGTGCTTGACCAGCTTTGCTGGTGGGCTGGATGGTGGAGCCCTATCTCCATCCACTCCTCATTCCTTCCCATCCCCTCCATAACCCCTTGCTCACAGGGGATAGCATCAGGCACTCAGCCCCTTCTGTGGCCAGAGCAGTAAACTGGGCAACCCTAACATAGATGCACAGAGGTGGGAGGAGTCATTCTCCCCTACTCAGCTGCACTATGGGAAAGTTGTGTCTAGCCCATAGATTGTCCCCTTAAAGTTAATGTATGAGTAAGGAATGCAGCATACTTACTTGCCACTCTGCACTGTTTATCTTTGCTGCAATTTTCACTATGTATTAAATGGGAAACGGTATAAATACATTGGCATAGTTAACATCTCTGGGTGATACATATCATAGGTCAAACACTCAGCTGGAGAAAATTGGGGAAGATCCATTGAAGCCAAAGGACCTGTGTTGAGTTACATGAACTGAGGATAGCACCCCAAAGGAAACTGCTGAAAGCCCTTTTTCCTAAATGATCCTGTTAGAATTACCTCTGCAACTGCCCCCTCTCCACCTGAGTGCCAAGATGCAGAAACTCTCCTTTAACGTTTATTTTCCATTTTATTCATTCATAAAAATTTGCTCATCTGTTGAGCTCTGTGTGTGTTTTTCCTGATCCCAGTCTGCAGATCAGGAGTTACACAACAGCCTCTTTGATGGGTCCTACGACTTAGTTATTGGATGATGCCGAAGAAAACAATCCCAACCACCGAATTCTAAGTCATTTTAAATTCTAGTTATATTCTTGTAGGCTTATGTATTGGACTGACTGGGGGAGGCAGCCAAAGATTGAATGTGCCTGGATGGATGGACAGCAAAGGCAAACGCTGGTTTCTGAAGACCTTGGCTGGCCCACAGGCCTTTCTATTGATTATCTCAACAATGACAGGCTGTACTGGAGTGATTCTAAAGAAAATATTATTGAATCCATGAGACCTGATGGAACAGACAGGACCACTGTATTACACGGAGGTAGGAAATTTACATGAATGTTGTATGTATTTCTGGTCTAAAAAATTAATGTGAACGTAGGGCCAGATTTTCAAGTACTCAGATCTCACAACTGGGGCCAGATTTTCAAAAACACTCAGCTCCCAATTAGGTACCTTATTAAGAAACAGACTTGGTAGCGTTTTGCATTCACTTTGCATGCGTGTAAATGACTACGCAAGGTGGTTGAGAATTAGGTCCACTGCGATTAACTTGCATGAGCAAAACAGACAGAATATGGCACAAACTGGATTGATAATTGCTGTTTTACATGTGTTATCAATTTGCAGGTACAGTGGCCTGCTCTTTTCAGTCATGCAATGACATTTCCATCAATACCAATGCAAGTGGTTAATGAATAAAATACTTCATTCAAGAAGAAGAATAGTTGGCTCATCAATACTTCTAGGGATTCTTTGCTAACTGATGATTTTTTTGTTCCTTTGAGAAGTCAGCAGTCCGTACAGCCTTGATGTCTTTGAAGGCCATTTATATTGGATTTCTAAGGAAAGAGGTGAAGTCTGGAAGGAAGATAAATTTGGAAATGGAGAAAAGGTGAAAGTGCTGACTGTAAACCCTTGGCTCACTCAAGTGCGTATCTATCATCAGCATAGATACAATCAGTCAGGTAATCACCAGTCTTGGATGTTCTGTTCCCTGTTATCTGGAAACTACTATCCCAAATCCATAACAGTGCCTTCAGAAAGCTTAGTAATAACCTGGGAAACGGCAGATCTCTAAGCAAATGAAGTACGTATTTTTGAAAGCATAAAGATGGAACTGGGATTGATAAGTGTATTAACTATAGACAGATAGAGAGAGGGGGGAACATATAAAATAAAGCAGGGTTTAAACACAGAAGAACAATACATTTCTCTTTTGCAGTCATTTAGCACAAAATTATGTCTGAGTCCATTTTCCCCCTCCTACAGCTTCTACACAGGAGGCAACAATAATTGATATTTGCACTCCAAAAGCACAAAGTGCAGGCCACTCATTACTGCCTCCTGTATAGACCACCTCTATCTTAACTCTCCTGCAATGGCAAGTAAAGGCAGGGCTGCCCAGGAGCAGTTCATACTACTCTAGCATGCTCTTCCTAGAATGCTTCGTCTGCACTATGGTGGTGTGTAGTGTCCATGTAGCCACATGCCACAGTGAAAAGCAAGGTGTGTCCACATGGCGGTGTGTAGCTACATGTGAAAGACTCCGGCAGCAGAGAGAGGGGCAAGGAAAGGCTCTGGCATGGGGGGGCAGCAGGGAAAAGCTCCAGCAATGGGGAGCTGGCAGAGTGTTTTCCCACTGCCTCTCCTGTGCCATAGCCTTTCCCCGCTGCTGGAGTCTTTCACTGCAGCAGGGAGAAGGGCTCAGCCACAGGGAGCTGGTGGAAAGAAGCAGGCAGTGTAGATGTACCTGGAGTAGGCATGCTTCGTGGTGCTCAGACAATGGAGATGTTCTGTTCCTTCACCTCCTTGTGCACTTGATTCGAAAGCTATAATTTAGCCCTTGTAATGAATCTAAAAGAAGACAGAAGATTTTAATATAAAATACAATATTTATAAGCCATCTTGGTTGCTTTACATGTAGAAAAAGCACTTGGTTTAGAATTTTACTGTAACAATCATGAGCTACTTTGGTGACAGGTGGAAAACCCCCTGTTTATGTCTCAGAAATGCTGCTAGAATGCTTCTCCAGTTTAACCTTTGTTATATCTCCAGTTAACCTTTGTTATATCTGCATTTCAGTGCCTAATCATTGTAAAGATGTCTGCAGCCATCTCTGCTTGCTGAGACCAGGGGGATACACTTGCTCTTGTCCACAAGGGGCTCGTTTTATAGAGGGCAGCACCACAGAGTGTGATGCAGGTAGAGTGAATTGTCCAACTGCAAACAGAACCACTGACTGAGTAGTATTTTCCTTTAATATGTCATTCTGATTTGGAGGGGGAATGTACACCTCTACCTCAATATAACGCTGTCCTCGGGAGCCAAAAAATCTTACCGCGTTATAGGTGAAGCCGCGTTATATCGAACTTGCTTTGATCCGCTGGAGTGCACAGCCCTGCCCCCCCGGAGTGCTGCTTTACCACGTTATATCCGAATTCATGTTATATCGGGTCGTGTTATACAGGGGTAGAGGTATATATAGCTTTTCCATGACTGATAAAGCATTCTTGAATTAGAAATACAAACTGGGAGGAGGGTTCTTCAGTGGTTAAAGCAGAAGCCCTGAAGCCAGGACATGTGAATTATATTGCCAGTTATACCACTGATTTGCTGTTACCTTGGACAGGTCACTTAACTTCTTTGTACCTCAGTTTCTTCATTTGTAAAATAGACATGATAACATCAACTCTGTAAAATTTGCCAGGTTTCAGGTCCAGCTGTGAAACAGGCCATTGTTCATAAAAAACGTTCACAAGTGTACAGCTGTCTCCAGAGACTCCTGGTGATTTGTTTCTAATGAGTTGAACCAGAACTGCAGACCCATACACCTTTGACCTTTGGGGAAGTTAGGTTCCAAATGCGGTTTCAAACTTTGTAGCCTAGGTTAGGTCCTGTGAACATTACAGCTATAGCCAGGGGACCAAGTTACAACATGGATACAGATGGAGTGTAACCTAACCCACTAGAGATGGTAGGAAATTTTCCAGTGGAACATTCTTCGTAGGAAAATGCTAACTTGTTGAAGCAAAATGTTTCACCGAACTGTTTCAGTTTTGGAAAAAATTTGTTTTACGGGGGAAAAAAACAGAACAGCCTTCTGATAAGGTCTAAACATTTTCCTTTGACTTTTTTCTGAATAGAACATTTTGATTTTCTGTTTCAAAATGGCTTTTTGTTTCAATTTTAAAAAAATTATATAATATTGTATAATCTTTTTAAAGATCAAAATGGGAACAAAACATTTCAATTTTATCAAAACATTTCGATCAACCCAAAACAAATCTTTTTTTTTTTAAATTTCATTCTGTGGGTAACTGGAATGTTTTATTTCATTCCGTTTTGGAATGGAACAAATTTGAATTGTGGAATTTTGCATGAAGCAGAAAATCTAGTTCCCACCCAGCTCTACAAACACTCCATAACTGGGCTAAAAGCCTTGGTCAATCCAGGATTTTGACCTGACTAACGGATATGATTGGCATCAGCTGCGCTACAAGTTTAAGCCATGAGCAACCAGATTCTTTTATTCTGTTATAAACCATTTGTGTGGCTTATCATGCAAACCTTTTAAATATAAGCATTCAGTGCTAAATTGTAGAATTGCACCAGACCACACAGTGCTATCAGGAGCACATGGGAAGTACAGTTGCTGTGTCTTCCTTGAGCACACACCCAAAGCAGTAGAGAGAGGTATGGGGTCCATGAGCATGCTCCCACCTCTCTCCACCCTCAATAGATAAGATGGGGGCAATACCCAGGAAAAGTCCTTGCACTTTGTGAGTGTGAGGGTTGCCATTTTACTTAGCTGTTAACGGAGGTTCCAGGTGTTCTCTTCTTTGTGCACCCAGGGAGTCTGGGTTCTGGCTTAGGTTGGTTGATAGCACCTCATCATGACAAAAAGTACAAAAGATGAGCCAAACATATCCTAATCTTATTTGCACCTTGATGGGCAATAACTATAACAAAGGGTTCCTTGTGACACTAAATCTAGGCTACTTCTCTATAGTTAATCCATCTGCAGGATTAAGAATGACCATTGGTAAGACTGAGGCTATGGTAGCAGAGGGAGGAGGACCCACCATGAAGGATATTATAGACAGAGCTTAGAAAAGTGAAAGAATTTAAATAGCTAGGTCAATGATTGTTGGCAATGGCACCCTCCTGAGACATGCCCAGCATTGTAACAAAGCTGCTTCCTGCAGTTATCTGTGAAAAAAAGCTGATAATAATGTTAAAAGGTAGAGTGCATTGTAATTTGATCCATCCCTATGTATGAAATGGAGACTTTGCCAGCCACAAGAAAAGAAATCCGTATGCTCTCCTCTATGGAAATGAAGATGTTAAAATGGTTAAATGGCTGGATGCTCTATGATAGGCAGCTAAATGAGATTGAGAAGTTTCTAATGAGAGTTGCCCTAACTGAAGACAAGTTGAGGGAGCTAGTCTATGTTGGTATGGACATGCCCAGCAGAGACCCAAGAGTTACATTGGTAAACCCTGGCAGTGATCGTGGACAGAAGATGATGAAAGGGGAGGCCAAATACCCAGTTCATGGACTGGATATCAGTGGAGCTTAGAGAGACCAATTTGCCTGACAGCCAGGTGTACAGTCATGAGTTTTGGAAGAGGGCTATAAAAGTTCCCAACCTCAAATAGGGAAGTGGCAAGATAGAGGAAGAGTTAATCTGTCTGCTATGAATTGCATTAGTCTTTTTTCAGGTCAGCGACAGACAATTTCACAAGCTATTCCACAAAGATAGTGCCACCTCTGATTTACATTTACTCAATACTCTATGGTACTTTGACACAAGATACTATTTAAGCATTAAGTATTGGATCATCTCCAGGCAGGCCAAGGAGATATTTCAGTTTACCGCTGCATCTCATTAGTATCTAGCACAAGTTTGTTTTGAACTTTGAAGCAACAACCTTGCAAATTGCTTTAGCTACATTTTATGACAGTGATTTGCTGTTTATTGCTCATAGCGCCGGTATTTGTTACCCTTAATTAAACTGCTTTAAATAATCTCACCAGAGACGACGAAAAACAGGTCAAGATTTTGTTTTGGAAAAAAAATAATTGTACAACAAAAGGTATTTTACAATATTGGGCCCAGTGACTCAATTTTCTGTTCCTGTTTGGAACTTTGCTTTAAGCTTTTATGTAATACCTAACTACACAGTGGGGCTTAACCATTTAGTTGTCATATAGTTTTGTTTGTTTTTTATCATTTTCCCAAATTAAGGCCTCTAGTTGGAAGCAGAGACCTTAGCCCCAAATCTGGGATCCCTATATAAGCTAAATTACCATTGACACGAATAAGAGTTTTGCTTGAGTAAAGGTTTCAGGAATGGACTACTGGTGACTGAAAAGTAGGTAAATTGAACTACATAAAAACTGTTATGGCTCATCTAGTATATCTAGGTTGTAAGTGTAAGAAAGAGAGAGCCAAAATGCATCTTTCATGTATAGACTATAAAAGCATAGAGGATTCAGACCTTTTCCATAATATTTGTACCATGCTTTTTAGTGTGTAGATTTCCCGAAATTTGAATTAAGGTCAGTAAAATTATACTTTAAAGAACCTTACTCTCTTTTGGAAGATCTTCATTAGATTCAATATCAAAACATCAGAAGAATCTCTGTGGGTTTCTCTTAAAAAATGTACCAATCCAATATTATATGGTTGTGTCTCTGGTCCAAGTCAGACAATGTTGCAGCCTCAGGAGGTACCTGAAGAGTGACTGAAGCAGTAGCATGACATTTAATGGGCTCCAATGCTGAATAATGTGGAGCTTGAGCTGCTTTGTGTTGACAGAGCACAATGTAGATAATAAATGGAGACTCCTCGGGTTTGGGATTTCTCCCCCTTTGTCATTGTCCTACTTGGGACACATCAGAGGTTCTTTCCTCCTGTTTAAAAGCAAGTTTCCATCCACTATTGCCCTCATTCTCTCCAAAAATAAATGCATCATTTCTGGACAAATCACTTAATGACCATCCCTATGGGGCTGAATCTCCCAGCGGGCTTGAAGAGGAGTTTGGGACAGATGAGGTAGGATAATGTTGCATTCTGAATTTTGAGCCCTGCAGGCAGGGAACAGGATATTTGCTTGACCTGACCTTGCTGTGTCCATAACTTTCCAGTGTTAGAAGCATACACTGCAGTGTCCAGCAATTTTCATTTACATTTCTTCATTGTATATGCAGGAGAAAATGTTGAAACCTGCACCCTTCTTGATGCTACTGAACCATTTTTACTGAATAACCCCTTATTATGCAAGAACAGAAGTTTTACCTGGATTAAAAATTGTATTTTGGCAGGACAGTAAATATAGTAACAACCTATGTCCCTGGCATTAAGAGCAATATTTTCGAAAAACTGCATCTGAGTTTGAATTTGCAAATGTCAGTACACACTCAGTTTGGGTGATTGCATACACAAAATTACAAGCCTGGTTGAAATTTGGCCCTAAAAGTAAACTTAAAAAATTGCATGGTGGCACATGCTTTGCTGAGTATGGCTTATTAACACATGCATGGCTTTCCATTTCTGCAGCCATTGAATCCCCTCCAACAATGCCACCAGCATGTAGGTGTATGTATGGAGGAACATGCTATATTGATGAAAATGATCTTCCCAAATGCAAGTAAGTCAATGTTGTAGTGATCGTAGGTCAGAGTTTGCTGGTTTTGTGGGCAAACTAGGGTTCAAAATGTAGTTACAATGATGCATTAACAGAAGATCTAACACATTGATAATAGCATATTTGTAGCAATGGTAGGAAAAATTCACATGACCATAAAACATTAGCAAATAAGTAGTTTGAAACTAAAAGGTTTGGAAAGGGGGGGAAAAAGCAAGCCATAAAGATTTCTCTAGTACAAACTACAAAATAAAGGCAAATTTGGTGAGGGGGGAAAGACCTGTAATGCAAACGGTATGAGCCAGTAGGTGCCGCCGATGCTCCACGGAAACCAAATCTCCAAACTTTAATTATCTAGTTTCTGACTCAGCATTACCTGTATGTCTATTTCTAAGCAGATAACAGGCATATTATTTTTACAGTCAGTGAAACATGTAATTACTAAGAAGTGAGTTGAACTCTACTGCCTGTAGGTAAACATTACAAAATATAATAATAAAGCTTATCCACTAGACTTAATAAAAGACAGACGGTTAAACTAGCTCCCTTATATTCACAGGTGTTCTTATGGCTACACGGGAAATTATTGTGAAATAGGATTGTCAAAGGGAGTGCCTCCTGGAACAAGTAAGCTTCAAGTATATATTAAACTTGGTAACTGAGCTAAGTCACGTGTCAGTTTAAGGTCACCCTTATACTTCTGACAGGGCTCTTTTTAACTTTTGAGGTATGCTTGTTTTAATATTTACTTACTCTTCTATCTCTGGTAGCAGCAGTAGCAGTGTTGCTGACAGTCATTCTAATAATAATAATTGGAGCATTGGCAGTTGGAGGGTTCTTTAACTACAGACGGACAGGCTCCCTCTTACCAGCACTTCCCAAACTACCAAGGTACGTTTCACAAGGCAGGTTGTTGATTACATTTGTAATCAGATGTTTATATTTGTGACTGAATGTTTCTTAAGGATATGATATGTCTACTATATACCAGTTCTACAGCAGTGGTTCTCAAACTTTTGTACTGGTGACCCCTTTCACATAGCAAGCCTCTGAGTGCGACCCCCCCTTATAAATTAAAAACACTTGTTAATATATTTAACACCATTATAAATGCTGGAGGCAAAGCGGGGCTTGTGGGGGGAGGCTGACAGCTCGCAACCCACAGTTTGAGAACCCCTGTTCTACAGGCACAAGGGAAGTGCAGGGTAAAGGCAATTCCTAAAGATTTCTGCTTCCAGATAATAACAAAGCTGGTCATACCTGACAACAAAGATTACCATATTGTCACACTACTCTGGGTCCCAATTAGTTTTCACATAAATAAATACAACATGCTTTTTAACTGGATATTAGACTGGGTATTCAGTTCAGAGGGATGGCTAAATATGTTTATTTTAATTACTTTATCAAAGGTTGTAAGACTACAACTCAGGCAAGTTAGATACAGGAACTCTTTAACCATTAGAAGGCTGAGCTCTTCTGTAATGTTGTACTCACCTGCAAGGAATGCTATGTTTATGTGAGGCAGGAGACCTCTGTCAGATCACTGGCCACCTGAGAAGCACAGCAATCCAGTGAAACTCAACTTCATGAATTATTATTTTTTTTAAAGTTTGATATTTTAAAGTGAAAAAAGGGAGATGAAGACCATACTTCTAAAAAGAAGGGACTCAGAGCACAAGCAGGTTTTTAAACATTTCTTTGAAAATATCTATTTTATTTAAAACGTTTACTCTTTTTTCCTTTCAAACTTAAAATTGGTTCTTGAAGTAATGGGTGAGAAATGACACTTTCAGCTGCAGATCAAACTTGTGTGTGCGCGCAAATTTGTGGGTGGGTGGCTAGGTGCTAGTCTACACACACAGTGTTTGAACCAATGTAACTATAGTGGGTTCCAAACCATTATAATTAAGTCAGTGAAACTTGTAAAGTGGACCCGGACCTAGTTATACTCATAAAAAAGTGTTTTATCTTGGTATGCCAAAACAAGCAACCCCCATATACACACTTCTATATCTATTATATCTGCATCCACACTAGTGATTGCCAAGGCCGGCTCCAGGGTTTTGGCCGCCCCAAGCAGCCAAACAAAAAAAAAAAAGTCACGATCGCGATCTGCGGCAGCAATTCGTCGGGAGGTCCTTCGCTCCTAGCAGGAGTGAGGGACCGTCCGCCGAATTGCCGCCGAACAGCTGGACGTGCTGCCCCTCTCCGAAGTGGCCGCCCCAAGCACCTGCTTGGTAAGCTGGTGCCTGGAGCCGGCCCTGGTGATTACACTAACTTAATTATATTAGTTTCTGATCTGATACAGCTAAATGGGTGCAAAAACTGTTGTAGACCAGCCCTGAGAGGAAGTGTTAGAGTTCTAACTGTTGGTTGCTGACAGTAATATTCTGTTTCTGCGCTGTTTCATGGAAATGGTCATTGCATCCCCAGATACTGAGTAAGTGAAAGTTTTAAAACACTTACCTGTCTTTTACTATTGTCAATTTCCATGAAAATGGGGTCCACTGAAATAGAGTTCTAAATCTTAGTCCTCTAACTACTGGTTCTCATTTTAAAATCTTTTTCAATGAGTATGGCTTAGCGCTAAAGTCTGTCGTTGTTCAGCTCCTCCTAATAGGCTCTCCCTATGCAATGCACTGTCTCAGTGCATGTGGTCATGTCCTCTGTTGGTGGTTCCAGCAACTATAAAAGCCTGCTACAGACATCTAAAGGAATTCTCTTTTAGCTCAACACATAGGGCTTGTCTTCACTGTAAAGTGTACTTGAATTATAACTTGTGTTGCTCCCAACTTAAATCTAGTCCACACACAAAAATCCTTATTTGGAGTATGGTGGTGCTTTTAACTTGAAATGACTAGCCCATCAGAGGTTATAGTCTAAAGCTCAAGGTAGCACAATTCATTAGCTGTTAACACAACCACTCTGCAACATGGACTTAGGCTGGCTCCACCTGAGTGCTGCTAGCCCTCCGTTAGCTTCCCACAGTCCCCTTGAAAGGACAGACAAGCTATCCCACAGTTCATTGGGAAAGAATTCATAGAGCAGCTCAACTTACTTACATGCAAAGAACCATGTGATATGCCCCCAGAAGTCTTATTGCCATCAGGCGCGGCTCCAGGCACCAGCGCACCAAGCACGTGCCTAGGGCGTCAAGCCATGGGCGGCGGCCTGCCGGTCGCCATGAGGGCAGCAGTCAGGCTGCCTTCGGTGGCATGCCTGCGGGAGGTCTGCTGGTAACGCGGATTCGGCGGCATACCTGCGGGAGGTCCACCAGTCCTGCGGCTTCGGCCGCAATTCGGCGGCGGGTACGCTAAAGGCGCGGGACCGGCGGACCTCCCGCAGGCATGCCGCCGAATCCGCGTTACCAGCGGACCTCCCGCAGGCATGCCGCTGAAGGCTGCCTCACAGCCATGCTTGGGGTGGCAAAATACATAGAGCCGCCCCTGATTGCCACACAGGAGTGAGGTCAGTGCCAGTGTGGACTGAGCAACTTTAATGTTATTTAGCAGTGTGGGTACTTTCAGTCAAGCCAGGTTAACTCAAGAGAAGTAATTCGAGTGTAGATAACCTGAGTTAACTCTATAGTGAAGGCCTCTCTTTTAGTTGCTGAAGGTCCTGTTTTTGACCACTGTTAATATCTTCATGTGTAAGGCCACAGTTCATATTACTTAGAACTGATACTCTTCCTCTCACCCAATTTCTAAAATTGCTCATACAATTGCAAGCCTAAATTGCACCTGCAGTTATCACAATTTCATGTGCAAATTGGGCATTTACATGAAAATACCCATGAGGAACCTAAATGGTTATTTGTATGCATCGACAACTAATGTATACAGACAATTCCTGAAATTTTATTCTCCAGTTAGATATACAATTGTAATGACATTTTGTGTATGCTTTGGGCTTTTGCCTTGTGGAAATCTGGCCCTAAGCTTTTAATAAGAATTATGCTATTGAATAGTAAAATGTTTTAAAAAGACAATGGATTTATGAATGTCAGGAAAACAAAATTGAAAATAAGACTAACCAAATTGTAGTCAGCATACCTTTTCTTTTTTAATGACTTAGTATATCTCACATATAACCAACCCTGAGGTTCTTACTCCTTATTCGGCCAGAAATGCCATTCTATTCAATGAGAGGTTCGCTGAACTGAAGAGTAAGTAAAGCTTCTGGAGTTGGCCTATAGAGAGAATGTTTCAAGTTTCCTAAAAAAAAACAGGAGTACTTGTGGCACCTTAGAGACTAACAAATTTATTAGAGCATAAGCTTTTGTGGACTACATCCGAAGAAGTGGGCTGTAGTCCACAAAAGCTTATGCTCTAATAAATTTGTTAGTCTCTAAGGTGCCACAAGTACTCCTGTTCTTTTTGCGGATACAGACTAACACAGCTGCTACTCTGAAACCTATCAAGTTTCCTAGCAACAGTCACACAGAACATTTGATTTAAATAATTGTCAAATAATTGATTTTTTATTTTTGAAGCTTAAGCAGTCTTGTAAAGTCCACTGAAAATGGCAATGGGGTGACCTTCAGATCTGGAGCGGATGTGAGTATGGACATTGGTGTGTCTGGCTTCGGAGCTGATTCTACTATAGACAGAGCAATGCAGATGGTATGGCTCAATTCCAAAATCATCTTTAACATTTTCCCTTGTTTTGTAGCTGTTTTGTGTGTCAAATGGAAGAATTTTACACAGAAAGAGAATGAGATGATAAATGCACTATAAACAAAGAAGTGAATATTGAATTAGGTTACTCTAAAGAAGTGAAAGCAAAGAGTGTTCTCTGAGATAATATACTTTTCTCAAGATTTATGTGATAAAAATTAAATTAATCATCTGGAAATACTTCAGCATATCATCAAGGGAATGAATGGCCACTTAGTCCTGTAATTCTACAGATATTACTAGATCTCCCTGCAAAGGTTTTTGTGTACTTGGGCATCTCGTGGAACAAGTAAAAATGTGCAAGTTACAAAGGTTCCTGCTTCCTGTCCCCTGTAATATTATACATAACTGAGGCTTCAGACATAATATTCAGAACAGTTACAGGAAATACGACTTTCTGCATCGGATTGTAAACTTGTGAAATTCACTACTGCTGGAAGTCTGTGCAAAACCTGGATGTTTCTATCAGTTTTTGAGACATGTCAGATTTTATCCAGGCTGACTTATTGCCATGTCTGAGAAATAGCACTGTTTTTTGAGTCTTACACGATAAAACTATGAATTGTTCCCTGTGGGCCCCTCCACTAGCATGCAGAATCCTTACTTCCTCACTTCCTGCCGCTGCTTCACAGCTCCCTTGGGCTCCCTGCTGCAGATGTAACTTCCTTCCTTCAGGGGTGCTCTGTCTGCTAGCAATCCCACTCCACTCCCTAACTCCAACCAGGCTTCTCTCATTGAGTGAGAGCCAAAGATTTGCTCTCATTCCTGGTCAGGCCCTACCTGAGCCACATTCAATTCTTTTAACTTCTCCCTCCAGGTTTGACATTTACTGCAGGTGTAGCGGATGGGAGGCTGATTGCGCCCACAGGCTCTCATTTACCTGCAGGCCCAGTGTGGGATCGGTACACTCCAACACAGAGTACATCTAGCTGCTGTTAGCTGCTGACACAGTCACTCTGTCGCATGAATGGAGATTAGAACCACTCAAGTACTGCTAGTCCTCCAATGCCTTCCCACAATCCCTCCCTGTTCCCAGAAAGGACAGACAAGCTCTCCCACAATTCACTGGGAAAGAACTCATAAAGCGGTTCAGCTTACTGTTGCAGAAAGAAATACACATAAGTGAGTCCTCAGGTGCTTGAGAATTGCCATAGTGATTGCTGTCCACCCTGGCCCTCCTGGCTGCTGGCAAGGAATTGTGACCTGGGGGAAAAGGGGTGTGGCCAGGGCGAACCTATCCCCCAGCAATACTTGGCAAACCAGAGTGTTTAGAGAGGCCTTCATGTTGCTCTAATCTGCCCCAGGGGAATAGCCCAGCGCTCAGTCCGCCAAACATTAAACGCTGTTTCTGGCAGCATCTTTATACATCTACCCAGAGCATTGTAGCCACTGCTCAGGTCTGGCACAGTATGTGTGAAGTAGCTGCCATTTATATTATGCTCTGCAGGAATGCAAAATGGTCTATTTCTAACTTAATTCATAAGTTTTAAAATGAGCAGATAAACTTGTGTTTCTTCTGCAGAAAAATATAGCAATCTCCCTACTAGGGTAATGTGAATTGATCCCATTCTTTAATATTTCAGATACCAATGGTTAATTTGTATGTCACGTTGAAGTCTCTACAGTGAAACACCTGTTTTGGGATTATGCTTCCTTTGACATTTCCTTGCTCTTAATGGCTTGATTTGTGGAAGCCGTCCTTCCGCTTTGTAGCACATTTGGAGTAAATGATTGAAATGGTTCTTTTTTGCCTAGCTATGACATGGACTATGAGCCATTCTTATGTGTTCAGGCTTTGAATGTGATGTACTCAGTGGTGATCTGATAGACGATTAACAAGTCGTTGAATGGAATAACGCAGGGTAAAGTTACAAACTGAGTTTCATAGATAACTTGACAAAAATAAAAATGTATTTCTCCCTGAGGCAAAGGATTAGATTACAAAGTGCTGGTTATGTTATCCGTATATTATACTGTGGGTTTTTTTCACAGAATGAAAACTTTGCTGTGGAGTCAGGGAAGCAGCCAATCACGTTTGAAAATCCAATGTATATAACCAGAGAAGGTGGAGCCAGTGTAGTGAATGTAGCTCAGCCTACATGTGTAAGAAAGAAATTGAGTGTTGCTTTTCTTCTTTCCTTCTTCTTACATCCTTATTCCTCTTCTATGCACTGGATCTTTCTTTCTCTATTTCTTTTTTATTATTGTATCCGTCCTTGTCTGTGGGTTTTAACTTTTTCTCATCATTACTAGGATCTGTATAACCCTTTTAAATTATTTTTACAAACAGGTAACCGCATCTAATAGTGAGGAAAATGAGAATTTTGAAAATCCTGTCTACTCTGCTGGAATATCTGCTAGTGCACAGCAACCTCCTGCAAGCACAGAAACAACACAGGTAACACAGTGGTGCTTAAAATTTTTTAGAACGGCGCTAATTCATTGCTGTATTGTTCTTAGTCTTTGAAAATCATTCAGTGCTGCAAACCCAGAGCACTGTTTTATTTGTGATCAGTGTTAGGATTTCTGATCTCTCACACCTAATGCAGGAAAGATGTGCAATATAATTTTCACTTTGCGTAAAATAATGACCTGGAGTGAACTTGACACATCTCCCTGCACAAAGTCCAGCTAATCAGGCTTTATATGACAGTAACAAGGCTGCAGTTCATCCTCTCTGCAGTTGCTATTCCAGCATGCAAGCTCTTCTTCAACCTCCTATACAAGGCTTTTGTCAAAGCATCTCTGCAAGAGTTCTCTTCCCTTCTCCACCTCAAGGATCCACTTCATGTTAGTCTATTTACAGTCTGTGCAGAGTTTGCCTCCTCATGAAGTGCAGAGATCATGCTATGCAACTGCTCCACTCAGGCACAGTTCCAACACAGCACTGCCATAGGGATTAAATGTCTACACTGCAGTTATAAACCTGCAGCTGGCCGATGCCAGCGGGCTCAGGCTCACGGTGCTCAAGGGGCTGCTTAATTGTGGTGTAGATGTTCGGGCTCCGGTTGCAGCCTGAGCTCTGGGACCCTCCCATCTCTCAAGGTCCTAGAGCCCAGGCTCCAGCCTAATCCTGAATGTCTACACCCCAATCAAACAGCCCGTTACCCGAGCCCATTAGCCCGAGTTAGCTGGCATGGGCCAGCTGTGTGTTTTTAATTGCAGTGTAGACATACCCTTAGGCACCTGATCTACCCACAAAGTTGCACCAGTTTAACTAAAGATATGATGGGGCACGGGTTTAGTTAAACCAATATGACTCTGTGAGTGGACACTCTTACATCCCTTTAAATCTGGTTTACAGCCATTTAGACAAACCTTTAAAGAGAGGTTGAGGGCATTTGGTAGCTCACAGAAAGTGTCTGTATCTCAAAGGATATGGCCCATAATCCTTGCTATTCTTCCCTGCCTCTGCAGCACAGATGCCAACACTTCTGAATACTGAGTATGCTTGACAGTTGTAGGAACCAGCTGCTAAAATTTGTCAAGTTTTATTTCCTGCTAAGACTGTTTCAGCCCCAGATGGCTTCACAGGGTTCTCTCTGTTTCTCTCCAGCACTGACTATGCTTGTGACATTGAAAGTACATTTGAATAGCAGTATTTGTACCTCTGCAGTGAAGAGCCTACCAGTGTTTCCATTATAACCCTCTCTTTTCAGGGCCTTCTCTCAGCATGAAAGTTGCAATGTGAGCAGGGAGATCCTCAGCTGGTGTACATCGCCATAGCTCTGTTGCCAATAGTGGAACTATGACAGCTTACACCAGCTGAAGACCTGCTCCCTCCCACTTGCAAGATAAGTGATATTTTTTAACAAACATTCATACATTCAGCAATTAACAAACAAATCCCTGCTGAAATACATCTGCATAAAAATAGTTCAGTTTTTCATAGACAGTAACACTACACTTTGATCTAAAATCTGATTCATTGTAATGAAAATGTAAGAGGTTTATCATTTGTGTAGTTTAATCATGTTTTTATATTCTACTTATAACCATAGCAACATTAAGCATTGCAATTTCATGCATCGCCTGCATACAGAATGTTTGTTTCGAGTATTGTTGAGTATTTTCAGTGTTGAAGATCAAAGAATTTTCTCGCCTAGCTTAGTCATGTGATTCCTGGAAGTCACATTATTATTTCTGAATAATACATATAAGCAAAGGCTATCATATCTCTTCAGCTCATCTCTCACATAAATTACCAATTGAGGCTCACTATGAATTTCAGTGGGCATGTGCCAGAGAACATTTTGCTGGCTGCATGCCTGTTGCTAAGGAAACGATAACAAAGTGCATATTATTGAAGTTTTCTTGAGGGGCAGAGGAAGTCCGTTAAGGCAATCAGGATAGGGTTTTGCTTGTGGTGGAAGCAAAGTCCCAGGCTTATCTGGTGAGTGACTGAAAGGCTGAGTGCTTAGCTTAGGTGCTAAGTTATCCTTCCTATTGAATCAACCACATGCGAATGTAAATGCTGATGCTGCAGAATGATAGAGCATCCCTGGAACTTCTCTGGTAACTGAGGCTAAACGAAATATATTGAATTACATTAGTTAGTGATGTGGCTCTTTACAGGTCAGCATTCTTTTGGGGCCTGATTCTACAATTTTCTCCTTGTGGATGGACCCGAGTTTCCAAGCAGAGCTCACAGGGATTTGTATCCCTGCATATACTTGAGTGTTGCTCAGTCGTTACAGTAATTTCTCATTTTATAATTTCACACCTGTTTTTTCTTTTCCATTTCATTTGCGTAGAGTCCATTTGTAGTGTTACTCTCTATAAATAAATGTTGCCATTTTATCTGCTGTCATCTTACCTCGTGGATACTGTTTTAGTTAAAATAACAACAATTGGCCTATTAGATCGGAAACTGGACAGGAACCCAAGAGAACTGGGTTCTATTCTAAGCTCTGCTACTGACTTGCCTGACCTCTGTTTTCCCTCCTTCCCTTTTTCTGTCTTGCCTACTTCGAATGTGAGCTCTTTTGAGGCTGTCTCTTTCCATGTGTTTGTAAAGTGCCTAGAAGTAGTGGGGCCCTGATTCCCATTGGGGCCTCTAGCTCAGTGGCTGTCAAACTTTTGTACTGGTGACCCTTTTCACACAGCTAGCCTCTGAGTGCGACCCCCCCTTAGAAATTAAAAACACTTTTTCATATATTTAACACCATTATAAATGCTGGAGGCAAAGTGGGGTTTGGGGTAGAGGCTGACAGCTCGCGACCCCCCATGTAATAACCTCATGACCTCCTGAGGGGTCCTGATCCCCAGTTTGAGAACCCCTGCGAGCTGCTACTGTAAGCAAATAATGCTAACAACAAAAGGGGGGTGAAGGGGAAATAGTTTAAGATGAGCTCATTTGAATGACATTATTGAGTATCAAAAGGTAGATTTAGGGAGATGACTGTTAGCCCATACGGTGACTTAAAATAAGAATTAATTGTGTGGTAGTGAAAACCTAGTTTATTTTCCCTGTACTGAAAAGATCCAATGAATTGCCTTCTGTGGCTGGTTGACTGATGAAGGATTCGAGGTTGTGTCAGGAATAATAGTATAACTGGCCATTTCAGGTACCATTTGTGGGTTCCATCTGATATGTTTTTTTCTGATGAGCCTTCATAAAACCCCAAACAAACAATGCCTATACTCTTAAGGAGAAATTACATTTTTAGACACTTTAACTGTGTTGTTACATTTTTTGTTTCTTCCTTTACAGATGGGTTGTCATTTTAACAATTGTCGAAGCACTTAGAATCTGAGATAGGCTTTAAAAAAATTACACCAAAAGAGCTTAAGTAAAAATAAATAAATAAATAAAATGGTGATGGGTTGAACGTTTCCTGAATAAAATCATTTACGGCTATAGCCAATAAGAAATGCTATTGAAAACCCTCCCTCAACAGTATTATCATTTTGCAAATGAAAGGGGAGAAACTGTTGTGCTAAAGAGTTTATTAGTAAAGTTCTATTATTTTTATCTTTCAGGAAACAAAGTGGAGTTTCTTCAAAAGAAAACTGAAACTAAGTACTAATTTTGAAAATCCAATCTATGCAGAGGTAACTCTGAATTGTATCACTCTCATTCTCAGCCTGCACTTTTCACCTAGCTCACGAGCAGGGCTGGTTCTTGTAGTGTAGGAAGCATGAATTAACGTTTGTTTTCATAGTATGAAGATTATGGATAAGAGTCTGTGCTGCACCAATAAGGGGCACCACACTGAACATGCAGCACGGGGAAAAGGGGCTGGGGTGGATTTAAAGCCACAGTTACGCCCTCCCAACCTTAGGCTGTTTCTGGGGCTGAAGAAGCTGCTGGCATAAGTCCCCAGGGCTATCTAAGGCTATGTCTACACTATGCACCTTTTAGTGACACAGCTGTGCCATGCCTCTAAAAGGTGGGCAGTGTAGCCGCTCTTTGTTGGCAGGAGAGAGCTCTCCCACCGATAAAATAAATCCACCCCCAACGAGAGGTGGTAGCTTTCTCCCGCTGACATAGCACTGTTCACACCGGCACTTTTCATCAATAAAACTTTTGTCATTCAGGGGCGTGTGTTTTTTTCACACTCCTGAATGACAAAAGTTTTACTGACAAAAGTGCAGTGTAGACAAAGACTAAGTTACAACAGCCCCCTGGCGCTGCCCTATGAGCCACATCACTGCCCAGAATCTCTGAAGTGCTGCAAGCTGTGGCCCGGCTCCGAGCTCTCCCCTCTATCCTCAAACCCACCCTTGGCATGCTTGTGAGGGGGTTCTTGTAAGGCAGCCTTACAGTGATCTTCTGCAGTGCCTGCCTCAGGGGAATTCTCCCATGGCTGGACACTGGCGCTTAAGGCGCTTTTACCCAGCATAAAGGGGCCAGATCAAGAGTCTCACACTGCGGATAAAATTTTCAAATGCTCCGGAGTGACTTAGGAGCCCAAGTCCTTTTTTTCATAAGTGAATTAGGCGTGTAGGAGCTTAAGTATCATTGAGAGTAACTTCTCCTCAGTCACTTTGGAAAATGTGACTTAGGCTCCGAGACATGTAGGTACTTTTGAAAATTTTACCCTATTTGTCCCATACTGTATGAGATGTGAGTGGGAATTTGTAAAGCGAAGGATCCAGCCCAGCAAACACCACTGAGATAATGCTTACTTCCTAAGTAGTGCTGGTTACCTCAATAATTATCTACAGTAATGAGTGTGTAGAGACATAAAATTACTCATTGTTAAACACATGGGTGGTAGTAATTGTTGGCAGGATCAGCCCTAACTAATTTAGTAATTTATTGTTTTCTCAGCTTTGCCTGCTGAGGTGAAATCCGTGTTTAAATAATGATATATGGGCTGATGGTCAGAGGGGCTGAGTATCCACGTACCTTATTGATTTAAACAAGAGCTATGAATGTTTAGCAATTCTGAAATCAACCCTAAAGTGAATGGTTAATGTTAAACCATGTTTTTTATGGTGATTGTTTCAGATGGAGAAGGAACAACAAGGGGACACTGAAAATGCCTCTCTCCCCGCTCCTTCACAGCCTCCTAAAATTACTCTCAAGAGAGACACACCTTTAGCTTATACAGCAACAGAGGATACATTTAAAGACACCGCCAATCTTGTTAAAGAGGACTCTGTTGTATAACTACTTAATCAGTTAGAGAATAATTAGACGTACCCATTTGCACATATATTTTTTATAAACAGACGGGAAAAGGTTCACATTCAAACGCTTTATAAAAAATATATACACCTTTTAGCCAATAGCTGAAGATGTCTTTTGAAGCTATGCCTTGTTTTTTTGACAAATGCCAACTGCTATTTTTATGAACAATTATCATGATGTACTATATGTATATCTTTGCACTGAAGCTGTCTGAAAGTAATGTTATAAATATATTGTACATTTGTAAATTTTTGAAAGATTATCTTGTTTGTTGATGTAGCTAAAGAAATTTGTTCTGAATTGGTTGTTGCATCTTTAGGGATAAATACATCATATACATGATTTAACTAAAAAAAATCAAGGTAAATATAGAGGTTTTCTGATATATAGGCTTGAAAAGTTTCTGTAAATTTATAACAGCACCTTCTTAAACTTGTACTGGTGTGTTGTGTATCTCTACTCCCCATTTAATATACTACTGTATATAAAAATGGGTCTGTCTGTCCTCTCTCTCTCTCTCTCTGTATATCTCATATTAAACAAAAGATGGAAAATTCAGTACAGCGTATTTTGGCTGAATAGCTACCTGCACAGAATATTGTTCTTGCAATATTTTGTCTGGTTGAAATCAAATAATTCCTCCCCAGATCCATAATACATGTATTTTCCCTCTAGGTTCCAATTAAAATATCCCATTAACAGCGTTCATAGGAAGATTTGATATATTTAAATTTTAGTACCATGCTGTAATTTCATACTTAATTTAATGAGATTTTCTCCTGATCATCAATGGAATAACTCTGTTCTTGGCTGGAGTCTGAGAAGTCGTTTGTACTGTTAAATGAAGTAGCTAGCAAAGTACAAAAGGTGCTGGTTAATTTAAAAATGAACCAGCTTTTTTCATGTGAAAAATTTAATTTTTATTGACTATTTATTTCCTGAGGTGGACATTAATAGAAAGGGAAACAGTTTCTACTGATGCAATCTTTGTAGGTCATCTGGTTATTTCCATAATGTTCTATCAGAATATACTGTACATGTTGCTAGCTTTTCCATTAATTAGCCAATTTAGTTTCCATAACATGAACCGTTTAAGGAAAGTCTAAGCACCACTGCAGGAATAACTCTAATATGTTATTTAGCATTCCTGGCTAGTTACTCATATAACTGCAGGTTCCTAAATTTATAATCAATAAGACTTCTGCTGTTTGATTGATTGTTTTATGCCTGAGTTCTCAAAATATATGCTATCCCTATTTAGAATGCTTGTTGTAATGACTTTGAAATGTATTTTGATTAGAAAAGATAACTGGAAAATGATGCTGCTGAATAAATCTAATAAATGTGTTATTTTATCATATTCTAAATCCATAAATTATTGAGTCTAATGCACCATACAAATCTGTCATAATCTGGAGCTTTCAGTACAGTCTGAAAAAAAGCAGTGCTTTAGAGAACACTAATGAAAGTACTTGTACTTTCCAAACATTTGAGCCTAGTTACACATTGAGGGGTAAATCAGAACTCTATTGAAGCCAGTTATACCCTGGTAAAGCATGAGATGAAAATCATTCCCATTATAACATATTAATACTCACAACATCCCTGTAAAGTAGGAAACTATTATTCACAGTTACAGATTGTGAAACGAGGGCAAAGAGACTGACTGGTTGGAAGCCATAAAAGGAGTCGGTGTCAATACTGGGAGTAGAGGTAGAAAGTTTCTGGTTTCCAGGCCTGTGCTCTGGCTGCACAGCTCTCCAATCCCAGTAAATCACAGAAGGCCAAACTTTGGCTTGTACGCTCCAATGTGCATATCATACTAGTGATTGTAGCCCTCCCTGGACAAAATACATGCAAGTTAATGCCTACAGTATCTTGCTGCTAACACTATTGTTAATATCCTTCATGAGTCCCTATCCAGTCATCTCTGTTCTGATGAGGTAATAATCAGAATAATCTCTGTTCTCATGAGGTTGAATGCCTGTCACTGTGTTGGTCAACGTAGGTGTATTAGAGTAATAGGATACTTAAAATCCACATGCACAAAAACGGGATCTCAGACCAACACATGTATTTGCTATGGCTGTGTTAAACTTCACCTATTAAATACATTGGAAGCCTCCAGTTCAAGGAAATGTCTGCGAGAGTCAAATTTTGTCTCCCTGCATCCTTGTGGTGTGTCTTACTTGTTGGGCCAAATATTTTTCTAATATTCCTGTTCTTGTGGGAGTGCTAGCCAAATACTTGGCCCAAGAATCACAATATGTCAACTGACCTTTTACCTGGATGACATGGCTCTTTCTGGTGTCTGTGTGCCAAGAGAAAATAGGGCTTGCTGCACGTAGGTGCTTTATTCCTCCTCCAGCTGGAATAATAGTATTGGTGTAGCTGGCACAGCTTTTGTGTTGGTTTTGAAAGGCAGATTACTCAAAGGCTTTGCTTTGGAGAAACACATCCACTTTTGTTCAAGCCAAACCCTCTATTTTAATCTGTACCCATTGATTCATGAAACTCATGCCGGTGTGATCATGAACTGATTTTAATGATGGTGCAGATTTGCACCGAAGCGTGATTCAGAAGATGTACTCCGTTCATGCATAAGTTGCTTGCAGTTTTAACTTAGTGCATGAGTGCACCTCACCCCAAAGTTGGCTTGGAATGTTGTAAATCATTATCATTTTTACAACTTTTCTATGATACATTTTATTCACAATTTAAAGAATAATGCAATATCCTACAATACATAAGAATTGTTACATCCTGGAAAAGTTATGAACAGTGTCTTTTGCACAAAAATTGTATAATAAATTGCATTTTACAAATGAACCTGTGTAAGCATGTCCAGTATATCTCTTATTCTGTAAAATCAGGGGCCAGATTGGCAGCTGGTATATATTGGTGTAACTCCATTCACTTCAACTAAGCTACACCAGTTAATACTAGCTGAGGATCTGGCTTCAGATTTGTAAACCTTTTCAAGTACATAGTTCTGTTATAATGTCTCTGATCAGTATTTTGGAACTACCAAAGAAGGGACTACTTCAAAGAGGATCTTTCCAAGCCATTACACTGAGCTCAGTTTGTGGTGGAATAGGACATAGGGAGTGTAGTTAGTGCTTTAAGACTATTCAGGCAGTACAGACCAGAGCAAAACAAATAATGGCTTGGTAACTCCATTTTACCCCAGTGCTTTACTTTAAGATGTTCCTAGTGATCCGTGGAACAGTTTACAAAATAAGATGTTTTTTTAAAATTGGCTTCTTCTTTTTTTTTTGAAGGAAAGAACTACCTCAAACCCACAAAGTTCTTATACTTGAATTTTTAGAGAGAGAGATGATATTGAGGCCTATGTTTCCCAAATCTGGCCTCCCTTTGCACCCATAAAAAATGCAGGTGTCAATTTTGCAAATTATACCCAGAGACATAAAGCTTCAGCTGTGCTGAAAATCTACTGCTAAACCTCATGTTCACTTTAAATATATAGTAACTGTTTTTTTCACAAGATTTGTAAGTTATCAGACACAAATAAAATGTAGTCTCTTCAGGGCTGTACTGTTTATATAGTGCATATGTTTGCTCATGATTTAAAAAAAACAACTTTCTTTTTCTGGCAGAGGGACCCCCAGGCACCAGTTTGGGCTTCCTCTCCTCCGCAATAAAAGGTATAGCAAAGGCTTCCCCTCCCTTCCACGAGTCAATGAATGGAGAGTAGCTATGGTACTCAGTCCAGCAGAGGCTTTAAGGTTTTTGTTCACAGCTTTATTCTCTGATTTCTTTCACTTTATGATCCCCATCCCTTGTTGCCTTTCTGAACACTAGACTGATGTTTGAAAGATGGCTCATTTTCTATGAACTTTCAATCTCTCTTTGTAATCTGCCACTGTTAGGGTGATAAATGACATTAGTTTCTCTCAGATGTAGGCTCTTTCAAGCCATCAGACCAGACGGGGAAAAATATTTATAAATGTGTGATTATCATCAAATGAGGTAAAATGAATTTGCTTCCTCTGGTAGAGAGTAGACTCTGAGTGCAGTACTTTAATTTCTCACAAACACACACACATATTCTAAGTTCTGACTTGCTGTGATATTTTTGTAAACTTAATTGACCTGGATATTAATCATTAATCAGCAACTCAAATCTCTAGTAAATGAAACCTTTACCCTATCAATTTTCAAACCATCATGCACAACATCATGTCAGCTACTTGCCAGCGGCTTATCAGGGAAAAAACCTATAGTGCACTTAGCAAGTGGTATTTCACCATGCTTAGTGCATTGCATATAGTAATATTAATCGATGACAGCATAAACAAAATGATCTGCTTCACAAAATTAGCATGGGGTGAAATGCAAGACCCCTTGGGATCCCTCAGGATAAAAGGCATCATGTACATATGTATTACTTTTTGGATAAAACTACACTAAAATTAGGAATCAGGGTAATGTATAAATATTGTGGTAATGGATAACAGTTGTCTTTGATTGCTTGTCACTTATATTACATATTGTTGAAATAACCTGTGTATTATTCCCACTATAGTAGCTGCATATTGAATGGTAAATAGGCGCATAGATGTAGCTGAGCACTGGAATTAACTTTTTGTGGATATTTTTCAAATGCTAGGGGCTTACTTTGACTGAATCATGCACACCAGCCACTGAACTTCACAAAGCTGTGAACTCTAATGGCTTTAACTTGATCAAATCAAATACCCATATTCAACATGAATAGATGTATCAGTTCTTGAGTAAATGTGTTCTTATAGAACATGTATATTCTATCCACTAGAATATATGGATTAACAATGTTGCACTTTGCATACCAACATCATATAATTCATAGGCTGACGTTTGGTCCAACTTAAAGAGCAGAATAGATTTGCACATAGAAGGACTGATTCGGGAAATAAAAGGCCCAAAGTCACCAAACTTTTTATCTGGTAAATACTATTTGACCAGCTCTGCAGGTGAATGTTATACTGCAAATATATCTCTGATGAATATAACAAAGAAAAACTTTCTCCAGACTGAAATTCAATAAAAATGAAAGTGTTTTCTGAAGAGAATTAAAGCTGTCAGGTAGGAAAATGAACAGCTGATTTTGAAAAGAATAACAATCATCACTTTAGCATTGACCCTAGTGTACTAAATATTAAACATCAAGTTGAACTCTGGATACTGATTTCCTACTGGCTGCTGGAGTTGGAAGCAGCATACGCAACATCATATCAGATAGAAGGGTTGGTGCATAGGAGAGGGGCAGCCAAAAGAACTTTGCATCCCATCCAGCTCCATAGCGTGTCCTGGGGTATTTTGCTATCAAGGCATGCTCCATGCATTTTGTGACTTTAGAAATGTCAGAGTCGCACAATCTTTTCATTGAAAATCTTTGAGCTCTTATATCTGCAGGGAAGAAAATAAATCCCTGAATGCTTATGAAACATTCTCTGATAAAAGAATTTTAAATTGTTGACAGCTAAAACTCTGTAAAAGAACAAGAAGAGCTATTGATGCTCTCCACCCCCAAATGTTACTGTTAACTGCATTGTAAAGCTTTAGAAATCATTCTATTTTTATGTTAGTAATAGTTGCTTATTTGCTGCTCAAGAAACAAATATTCAATAGCCCATAATTAATCTATGAAACTACAGGCTTTGTATACTGTACATCTGTTTCCAAGTTTTGCTGTTTATCGCCCTGCCTTTTGTAGCCTGAATTAAGTATATTTAATAAGTAAACTTCACTTTCTTTCTTCTTGAAACTTCCTCAGTCCCTCTAATTCGCTGCAAATGTTCTTGTACCCTGTAAGAGTAACTCAAACCTAACTCTTCAGCAGAACAGGAAATCCTGCAGCAGAAGAGGAAATACTCTTTAGTGAAACAGAAGAATCGGAAATCCTATGTAGAAAGAAAAGCTATTCTGTAAAGCATTGGGAAGTATATTGACTCTTCAACATTGTGATGAATTGCCTGGATGAGTGAGGAGTGTCCTGCAAAGCAAAGACGTGACAACGCCCTAGAATCAAAGAGGTGTCCTGCCACTGGCTCTCTAGCTGTGAGTCGTTGAGGACAAAGGACAATAATATGTTTTACCAGGCCATCAATAGAGCACTCTGTCAGCTGAATAGCATTCTTTCCCAGAGTTATCTGAACCAGAACATGTTCCACCAATCTAATAGGTGCACCAAGAGATTAAGCCCTTCACTCCAACAGGAGAGTTGTACTCCAAAGGAAATAATGGTCAGTCCATGACTAAGGTTAGCCAAGTCCAGTCCAGTCCAGTGATGTTAAGTATTTGTACTTACACTCAACAAAGTATTTATCTCCATAGGATTCTCTGACCTCAGGAGTTAGTTGGTTCCAAAGTCTTAGCAGGTCTCTCTCAATGACCTCTGAACTAGTTACTCCAGTCTTAAAACATCCCGGCTCAATTATGCTCACCTTCACTCCAAAATGCTGCATGTCTCTCCTGGAATGGAAATAAAACACAATAGCAAATGTTTTCATCCTGGCAGACCCAACAATTTTTTAAATATTTGGTTCTGTATTAACCAGAGTGAAAGCGTGTACCTTAAGAACATAAAGATCAAATGTTGATTTATTTCTGGCTATGTAAAAATGTCAAAAAGGTGCAAATTAGCTTTATTATATGGCATATTGTCTTTTAGTTGTAACCCATCACAGGAAAAGACCCACTGTACAGAGAACTATACAATCTAGCTACAAAGAGCGCTTGAATGCAGCAGCAGGTATACTAACGTCTATTCTGCGTGGTTTGCTTAGGAACAGTGAGGATCAAGGTAACTCCCAAATCCATTTGAGCCACACATCTAGCTGAAACACTGTACATTTCTATTCAAAGATGTAGAATACAAAGAAATGTTTCCAGTTCCTGCTGCTCTGTTATAATCTACTTCTGCTGGTAGGCCATTAACAATCTGAAAGAATCTGAAAGCAAAACACAGTTGGGCAGAATCATTTGACTAGTTTAGGAGTCTCAACTCCGTAGATTTCATTGGACAAACGTTCATGTGCTGAAAGTGAATTCATTTACTGTTAACTAATAAGAAAGGGAGCAGATGTTTACAGTTTATATTTTGCATTGCAGTTTCACTCCTTCACCATGAAAATTGCTTCTTTCCCTTAGGGGGCAGCTCCAGAGACCTTTGGGGAGCTGACTCATTCAAACAATGCAAAGGAATTGAACACTCTTGCACGTCAGCCACTAAATTTGTTTCTTGGAGCATATTCTGCTTTATCTGAATGTTCACAACTGCTCCCAGTCAATTTTACCAATTCTACCGGCCTGTTGAGAGGACCCTCTGGATCAGCTCTTCAGCCTCTGTAAATCAGCATAGCACCATTGACGGCAGAGGGACGGATGCTCATTGGGTCTAATATTCCAAAGTTATGTATAAGTATCTTACATACGCCAGCCTAATTGTTGCCCAGCATCACCAGTGCTTAGATTATTATGGGATAGCAAATACAGCAGAAGTTAAGGATAAAAGGGGCAACAAGGAAGTTTAGGCCAGTGGAAGCATGTGATTACAAGAACCAGGCAGAGGAAAAGACCGTCTAGCGCGGGAGCAATATTGCTCAAGAGCTGGTTTGCAGAGCAGGAGAATGAAGAAGGGGCATAGCAGGCAGTAACTGAAGGTGGGAGGGCAAGGAAGAAGAGAAGAGCGACTAGTCCTGTATAAAGAGGAGACGAGTCAATGGAGATACCCCATTCAGAGCCCCAGGGTGATTCAGGATGACTTGCAGAACATTAGGGACTCCCTACTAAGAAGAACAGACAGGCCTGTCACCAGAGCTGATCCAGAGAACAGAAGAGTGTGCTGTCTGCCAGGAGCGAAGATGCAGGATGTGGATGTGAGGCTGAAAAGGATCCTAATGGGAGCAGAAAAGAATCCACTGATTGTCCTTCATGTGGGATCAAGTGATACAGCTAGATTCTCGCTAGATTCTCGATTCTCACTAGATTCTATCAAAGGAGACTATGCCAGGGCAGGGAACACACTTAAGAAAATGGAGGCTCAGGTGACCTTCAGTGGGATTCTACCTGTCCCTACAGGGGGAGAATGAAGGAGAGACAAGATCATGATGATCAACAGATGGTTCAGGCAGTGGCACTATAAGGAGGGCTTTGGGATGTTTGATCACTGGGAGGTATTCATAGACAGAGAAGTATTCTCATGGGATGGATTCCTCCTGAGTAGGGAGGGAAATAGATTTCTGGGATGGAGGTTGGCACAACTCATTAAAAGAGCTTTAAACTAGAAACTCGGGGGAGACGGTTGGGAGATGCTCATGTAATCTCCATGCCTGATTTTAACATTGAGAGGGAGGAAAATCACTTAAGAAATGATTCAGCAATGGAGAAAGTGGGTAGGAGAATGGACATTAAGGGGAAGGACAGTGTTGAAACCAGTCAGATAGGCAATACTGGCAGTAGAATGACTGTATCCAATTGGGCAAGGAATGTGGGAGAAGCCAAGTAGCAACAGTTAAGATGTTTGTACACCAATGCAAGGAGCCTGGGTAACAAAATGGAGGCATTATAACTACTGGTGCACGAGGTGAAACCGGATATAATAGGGATAACAGAAACATGGTGGAATATTAATCATGATTGGAGTACAGGTATTGAAGGGTTTGTGCTGTTCAGGAAAGACAGAAATAAAGGCAAATGTGGTGGAGTAACATTGTACATTAATGATGGGGTAGACTGTAAAGAAATTAGAAGTGATGGAATGGATAAGACAGAATCTGTTGGGGCAAAATCACTTTGGGGAAGAAAGCTACTAGAGGTACCCCTGGGCTAGTGCTTGGGGTATGCTACAGACCTCCAGGATCCAATTTGGATATGGATAGAGACCTCTTTAATGTTTTTAATAAAATAAATACTACTGGGAATTGAGTGATTATTGGAGACTTAACTTCCCAGCTATAGATCGGAGGACAAGTGCTATTAATAATAAGTAGGGCTGACATTTTCCTGGATGTGATAGCTGTCACATTTCTTCACCAAATAATCGCCAAACCAACAAGAGGTGATGTCATTTTAGATTTGGTATTGGTGAGTAGTGACGACCTCATAGAAGAACTGGTTGCAGGAGACAACCTGGGTTCGAGTGATCATGAGCTAATTCAGTTTAAACTAAATTGAAGGATTGGATTTGCAACTAGGGTCCTGGATTTCAAAAGGGCAAACTTAAAAAAATTAAGGGAATTAGTTAAGGAAAAGCAACAGAGAGTCCTGTGGCACCCTTAAGACTAACAGATGTATTGGAGCATAACGTTTCGTGGGTGAATGTCCACTTCGTCGGATGCATTCACCCATGAAAGCTTTTGCTCCAATACATCTGTTAGTCTTAAAGGTGCCACAGGACTCTGTTGCTTTTTACAGATCCAGACTAACACAGCTACTCCTCTGATACTTAGTTAGGGAAGTGGACTGGTCCGAAGAACTCAAGGATCTGAATGTGGAGGAGGCATGGAATTACTTTAAGTCAAAGTTGCAGGAGCTAGCTGAAGCCTGCATGCCAAGCAAGGGGGAGAATTCGTAGGGAAGGGTTGCAGATCAATCTGGATGAACAAGCATTTCAAACTGGTGATTAAGAGAAAGCAGAAAGCCTACAAGGAATGGAAGATGGGATGGATTAGGAAGGAAAGCTACCTCTTGGAGGTCAGAAAGTGTAAGGATAAAGTGAGAACTGCCAAAAGCCAAGCAGAGTTGGACTTGCAAAGGGAATTGAAACCAGTCATATAAATAAAAAGAAAACAAGGAAAGAAGTGGGAGCGCTAACCACTGGGGATGCGGGAGAGATTAAGGATAATCTAGGCATAGCCCGACACCTAGATAAATACGTTGCCTCAGTTTTCAATAAGGCTAATGATGATCTTAGAGAGATAGTGCAGGGTGACTAATGAGGATGGGGAGGTAGAAATTACCACATCTGAAGTGGAAGTCAAACTCAAACAGCTTAATGGGACTAAATCGGGGGGGCCCCAAACAATCTCCATCCAAGAATATTAAAGGAACTAGCACATGAAATTGCAAGGCCAATAGCAACATTTTTTAATGAGCCTGTAAATTCAGGTTGTACCCTCTGTCTGAAGAATTGCTTATATAGTTCCTATTTTTAAGAAAGGGGAATAAAGTGATCCAGAAAACTACAGACCTGTTAGTTTGACCTCAATTGTATGCAAGATCTTGGAACAAATTTTGAAAGAGAAAGTAGTTAAGGACATAGAGATACATGGTAACTGGGTAAAATACAACATGGGTTTACAAAAGGTAGATTGTGCCAGACCAACCTGATCTCCTTCTTTGAGAAGATAACTGATTTGATAGACAAAGGAAATGCAGTAGATCTTCTCTACCTGCATTTCAGTGAGGCATCTGATACAGTTCTACAGGGGAAATTATTAGTTAAACTGGCTGCCTGCTCAGATGGGATTGATTGGTAGTCTCACAACAGCTCTAAAGATAAAAGGGCTGCCAGAGGAACTCCAGAGAGGAGACCCCTTCCACAGACTGGCAAGGAGCTGCAAGAGAGGGAGCACCAGAACAAGAGCACTGGGGAAAGCCTAGTGAGGAGGCGAGGTAGGAATCAGCTCAGGGAGCAGCAAGGGTCTGGGAGGAACTGGTTCAAGTTGCTTCAGACAGTGTCCCTGAGCTGTAACCCAGTGGAGTGGGTGGGCTTGGGTTCCCCTACTACCCTGCAACACAAGGCACGGTAAAGACTTTGTAGCAAGAAAAGACCCTAGGCCTGCATGGCCTAGAATTGTCCACTAGAGCCACTGAACTCCTCCTCACCCTTTATTACCCCTAAAGGGTAGCAACTAATAAGGGCCTGGCTGGAGGACTGGGGTCATAACAAAAAAACAATATTGACTGTGTGAAGGGGAGAAAGTGAATCAAACTCAGGGTATCACCCACACAGCCACAAGAGGGCGCCAGCTGGTGAAGGCAGCCTCAGACATAGGGGTAAAGTGACTACACAGAGCAAGACATCTCAGATGTTAACTCTGCTGGGTTTTCACCTTGTTAGCTGAGTCAAAGCTGCATTTCTAGGATTTTGTACAGGAAGGTTTATGTTGTTAAAAATGGGATAAAATTAGAGAAAACTCCATACTAACCCCCTGCTAAAGGGAACAACCCAAAGTCTGGTGAGGATCAGAATTTCACATCTGGTCTCTAAACTATTATGAACTCAACCACAGGCTCAGAGTCAAACAACTACAAACTGTAGAGCATTTGAAAGCCAGAACTAGCATCACAAATCCATCTCTAATGACTCACCGTAAGATGTCTGAGAAAGCTTCCACGCCCCACTTTGACAAACAGTAGCCACCACCTAAAAATGCCAAGCGACCCATAACACTGGCAACGTTGACTACTCTTCCTTTAGCCTTTTTCAAAAGCGGGAGAAGCTTCAGGGTGATTTCAATCAACCCTATCAGATTAACATCCAGAATTGTGTTGAAATCATCTATCTGCATCCAGTCGGTGGGTGCCATCGGTGTTGCTCTTCCAGCATTATTTACCAAACCAAAGAGGCCTAAGAATATTCCAAAAATATCACGTTCAGTACGTGCCAATATCACAGCAGGGAGTGGGGTTGGAGACAGGATATATGGCAATAGACTGCAAGAGCTCACATTTTGCACACTGTTTAACAAGATGAATGTAGCTGACTGGGTTTCCTCATGACTGTCTGGATTTATACTAAAAAAAATTTATACTGTACAGCTGGCAAACTTTCTTTCACCTTCCTGTAAAAAGCAACAAAGAGTCCTGTGGCACCTTGTAGACTAACAGATGTATTGGAGCATAAGCTTTTGTGGGTGAATACCCACTTCGTCAGACCAGGGCCACCCAGAGGGAGGGGCAAGTGGGGCAATTTGCCCGAGGCCCCGGGCCCCGCAGGGGCCCCCATGAGAGTTTTTTGGGGCCCCTGGAGAAGGGTCCTTCACTCGCTCCGGGGGCCCCCGGAGCTTCTTCCGGGTCTTCAGCTGCAATTTGGAGGCGGGGGGGGGGGAGGTCATTCTGCTCCAGGACCCGCCACCGAAGTGCCCTGAAGACCCGCGGCGGGGGATCCTTCCACCCCAGGACCCGCCACCGAAGTGCCGGGTCTTCGGCAGCAATTCGGCGGTGGGGAGCCCCAGCCGCTGAAGACCCCAGGCCCCCTGAATCCTCTGGGCAGCCTGCGTCAGACGTCTGACGAAGTGGGTATTTACCCACAGGACTCTTTGTTGCTTTTTACAGATCCAGACTAACACTTTCACCTTCCTAACGCTTTAGTCAATGGTTCTGAGTTAGAACTGGGTAAAATATTAATGGAGAAATTATTTCAGTTGGAGCCATGGCTTCCCAGGCTTTCTCAGTACTAGACCCGAAGAGTGTGTCTACCCTGCAGGTGGGGGTGAGCCTTCCAGCCTGGGGAGACAGACTGGTGCAAGTGGGACTTGCTCTAGCATGCTAAAAATAGCTGTGTGACATTGTGGCACTGGGAGAGCTAGCCCATGCCCCCACTGGTGCTGCAACATGCACACTGCTGCTTTTGAATTCTAGAATGAGCCTCACTATCATGAGTTTGCCTACCTGAGCTTAGAGCCTTGCTCCCAACTGCAGCGTAGACATACGCTAAGTGGGCCTGGAGCTCTCTCCATTACCCCATCTGTAAAACAGAGATAATAATGCTTCTCCACCTTTGTAACGTACTTTGGGCTCTATGGATAAATAGTGCTGTATAAGTGCCATGTTATTAATGTTACAGCACCCTGCTCAGGACGGCCTATTTCTAGAGAAAGAGGATAGTGTAGACTCCCTGCTAAGGCAGTGCTTGGCCTCTTTGATTGTATGGCTAGAGTGAGAATTACAGTGAGTGTTCGCTGTGGTTGCCTGTCCCATGTAGACTAGACTGAGACCACAGTGCTTTTCAGATACGGTATGTGGAGAGGAGTTCAGCAAAGTCCCTGGCGAGATGAGTTGTGGTTATTTTTCCTAGTCCCACCACTGGAGGTAACACATGTCAGTAATGATCTAAACTCTCTGTTCACAGGTATTCAGAGACACATGTTCTTCACTCTTTCACATCATTAAACTCACTGGTGCGCATAGTAGCACTCTCTGGTACAAAGAAACACCACTGTAGTAACAATCCAAAGGGAATGATGGATTTGGACAATGCTTCTTTTGATTGCTACGGTCAGTGTCATCATTATGTGTGCATTACAAAAATCAGACTTGTTGACATAGAAAAAACTAACCATTTGCTTTCCCAAAGGAGGAGAGCGTGAACTCAGCTAGGCATTTTTAATTGGCCAGACTGATTGATTGCTTAAGTCGGTCAATGAAGTTCTGATCGGTTCCGATTAGCACTCCCACAAGCTGAGTTCTTTACCTACAGCTGAGTGAGACTTAAAAACGTGTACAAGTATATTTTCTGACTGTTAAAATATCAAGGAATCTGATACTTAGAAGTCCCCTGATTGATAAAAGTGGGCAACAGTTGAAACTGGCTTTTGGAACATAAAACACTCTTGGAACTATGGTGGTTGGTGCTAATAAATACCTAACTAGTTAGAACCATAGCACTGAAGAAAGTACAGCTTTAATCAGCACAAGAAATACTCCTGTGTGGTTATTATGGAAGATTACTACCAGAACTCTTCTGTTTTATACTGGACTATATTTAGTAATTTGTATGGACTGCGGCTATACCACTTACCCTCCCCATCTGTCTCTTGTTTCACAAACTCCACTGCATTGTCAATGCTGATGGAGTCAGTTAAGTTCAGTATCACAGTCTTCAGTGAGAGGGATGTGCAGGCTAGTAGTTCTCGGCTTCCCTTTTCTGTTAGACACGCGGCGATGACATGGAATCCCCTTTGGTCAAGCTGTTTAGCCAGCAAGTTTCCAAACCCACTGTCACATCCAGTTATGAAGACGTGCTTTCCATTCAGGTCTTTCACGTTAAGACTGTCTCGGATGAGCCAGCAAATAATGAGGAAAAGTACGGAAGCCAAAATTCCTATCTGCGCCGAGTTTGAAAGCAAGGCCTATAAAAAATAATGTTAGAGATCTGGGAACTTAATGGAGTAAATCTACTAAATCTATCTCCAATTTAAATACAGCTCCTCTAAAAGGCATTGTGTCTAGTTCCAGCTTTTTCTGTCCTACTGTGAGTAAATTGGGGCACAGGCTTAGATGCTTGGGCAGAGTTTGAATGGTGTCCATGAATAATATATGTATTGACAGAGCCTTTCTCTAAACTTCCTTGTCAATAGATTTCCATTGTTTTCAAGATGCAGCTTCACTTGCTCTTCTCCCTAGTCTGCAAGGTGGTTGGAGAATGTTTTAGGATGACAGGAAGCATGTCCCTCACTAGCAGCAGAGCCTCCTGTTGTGAACACTTCTGATTAGTGAGGGTACTGCTGGAGAGAGAAGAATTCTGCTGCAAAGGAGTGCAGTCGGTATGATCATCTGCTTCTTGCCACCCACAGCACTTCTTCACTTGGTAGCTCAGAGACTGTGTGAGCTCTGGGTGAGAACAGATAAGTCTGGGCTATACTGGGTGAGTGCACTGACTCCTTTGTTGTGTGCTTTGTAAATGTCAAAAATGCTGGTGCTCGCAATCTGCTTTCTTTAACCTCTGGTTTTTGAGCAAGGCAGCACTTCAGAGCAGTATCTGAATCTGTTGTCTCTCTCACTATCTCCCTCTCACTAAATAAGTGGTAAAATGAATGGAAATACTTATAGCCGGCAAGTGCTGACAGGATCGCTGATCAGCCTGACTTTATTGTGAGAAAGAGGATTTCAAGAATGTTGTTCAGTACGAGTTGCCACAGTGATTATTGTTGCATATTTAAATATACAACAACATTCTCATTCACGGTGACCGTCCACACTCACACAGGCTTCTTCATTGTCACGGGTTGGCTTTGGATGCATTTGCACTTTGGGTTGGGGCAAGAATTAAACTGAAGCTCGGGGGCAAGGAGGCTGTTTTCAAACTTGCCCGCCGATAGCTAGATACCCAAATCCATTGGTAGAGCCCTAAACAGAAACGGTCCGTTTCTCAGAAGTGCTGATCACCTGCAGCAATCAGTGATTTTGATGGGATCTGGGTTGCTCAGCACCTTTGAAGTCTACTTTTACTTAGGGGCCTAAATTTGGCTTTGGGAACCCAGATTGACCATCTGAGCCTTGACTGTTAGTTTTAAATAGCATTTTAAAAAATAATTACATTTTAGAGCAATGTGATCGATCATTTTTAAATCCTTGAAGTAGTTAAATGAACCCTCCCCCCCACCTTTCCAATTTTTGTTTTCCTAAAGTTCAGAATTCTTTTGTTTTTTAAAATTCATGTAGACAGTCAAAATATCACACAATAATCAACAATTTGGATAAATGAACATTAAAACAAAGAGGAAATGCTCAACTATTAGGCCTGGTCCCTGAAGTCCTTACTTGTGTTCGTATTCCTATCAGACCATCACATCATTTTCTAAAAGCCATAGAAAACCCCAATCTTTTATTGTACTAACTGCAAATAGCCAACCAGACACTGTGTGGAGCACAAAAATGATTCTAGTCTGTAGGACTCAAGTCAATAATGTCTGTCAATAGAGTGTTTTATGCAGAACCCATAGCTGGTTGGTTAACAGTCTCTAGAAATCATTCTGGAAAAGTAGCGGCTTAAATCTGAGTATCACTTTGTCACCTCTTCCCCATCGTAATTTGTTCTAGTACTAGTCTGCAAACTCATATAGCCTGTAGTTTTACACATTGGTTTTGTTCTTGTGCTGGTACTTACATTCTGGGGAGACATCTGCAAGCTCATTATAAGATTCCAAGAGAACAGTGTCTTTGCCAGTTACAGCTAGTGCTGGAGTGAAGAAGTTGTTGCAAATTTTAATTCACAAGGCTTTTCAGTAGGATCTGCACAGTGATACCTTGCTGAAAGTCTCAGCGTAGATTCTGTACTCTGTGGTACTGTGTGATCACTGTACAATAGCTGACAAGCCTGGTACAACTCCCTGTTGTGATTATGACTTACATTCTGATGACTATTTTAGTCTCTTACCAGGAATTAATCTTGTGTGTATTCTAAATGCCTGTGTATCCCACCTAAGTTGTCTAAGCTTTGTTGGCCTAAATACAGTAATTCCCAAAGCACAGAGATTGTCAAGACTCATTAGGGAGATAGAATTTATCCCATTTAGAGGCCTGATCCAACTCCCCTTGATTTCAGTTCCTCCATTGACTTTAACAGGAGTTGGATCAAGCCCTCTGGGAATTAATCTTGTTTTTTTCCCGTATACATGTGCACAATTTCTGTTTGCATTGATTGGAGTTGTAGGCACAAAAAGTGAGGAAAATAAACTCTTGTGTTTGATCATGGTTAGGGCCAATTCTTTTTTCTGATCAACGTTGCCTATTTCTGATCCCTAGCATAAATGATGTATCTAAGAAGTTGACAGCAACTTTTTTTTTAAATAAAACATTTAGAATCTGTGAGAGCTAAAATCCCCATCTGGGAAAAGAATCCACACAGATGAATGACAACTAACAAACTGCTATAAGCTGGCCCAAAGCTTCCCCTCACCCGCCTCGGTGCCACAAAACCTAGTGAGCTACATTTTGGATTTGGATGCAAAAGAGTTTTCTACCTGTATCTTGTTGTCCTTCACTCTTTTATCCTCAGACCCACATATCCTCCACCCTCATAGAGGCAGAGCTGCCCCAGGCGGGGTAGGCTGGACATTTCTGGATTTTGAAATGAATGCATAAACTGCGTGTGAAAGGTGATCTGAACCTAACTGAGTGAAAATTTAAACTGGAAAGAAAAATGCCTACTCCGGTGCCTGCTGTGTGATGTAGCTAATAGAGACCTCTCTGGCTCTATGAACATATACGTGTCTTTTAGCTACATTAGAACTCCTGAATCAAACTGTACCATTCACGACACTATGTGGATTTGTGACTTTCCCTGGGGACTCGGGTTAATGCATTATATATTTATTTATATTTTTAATCCGGTGTTAGCATACAGCATTGTGGAGGTGGATTTTTTTTTCCCTGGGTGGGAATTACACTGAATCTCACTGAATTTAAACTTTTATTTAAAATAATTAGAAGCTAGTTTGTGCAGCCCTTACAATGCTGAGCCCTTACTCTGTGAGTTGCTATTTTAATGGTTTTTGTTTTAGGGGTAGATGGAAAGGAGATGTTTGAGCTTGTTTTGTAGGACAATCCTTGTTGACATTCCTCCCTTTTTTATTTCTATCTCCAATTGTACCTTTTCTTCTTCTCGTTCTCAGAGTCTCTCTCTTCTGCTGCTTCTTTCTCACTCCACCTCTCTCTCTGACTATAAAGGTGACTGATGAATGGCTCCCCAGTACATGCCTGGCAGTCTGGACCTGCCCAAAGATTCAAAATGTCTGTCACATATGATTTAATATTGTCATTATATACAATGTATAATGCAAAACATAGTTAAAATGACCCCCCACTGCATTATTTCCCATCAGAAGTCCCAGGCTATTCCTGGAGGAGCATTCCTCTAGGTCTCTTTGCTGTCAGGTTGCATCCTTATTTTGAGATGGCATGGGCCTCCCCTGACTGAAAACAGGTGTAGTAGAAGAAAGTCTAAAAGGAGACTCAGTACTGACTGTTTATGCTGAGGATCCTGGGTTCTGAATGGTGTGAAATCTTTTTGGAGGGGTGTAAAGGTCCTGCTTAGCTTCCCCAATCAGTGACTAAATGGCACTCTTCCACACAGGGAGCTTTTTCACCTGTGACAGAGACAATTTGTCAGTCTCCCGAGCCCTCTCAGAACACGAGATATGAGAGAACACAACAGAATGGAAATTACTTAGGCGAAATGCGAGCTCGGGCTGCGACACTCTGAGAGAGAGTGTAGAGCCTGGCCCAAGACAGCTTGTCGTTTACAGAATGCCGTCGTTGAAAGCTGGCATTTCTCACCAGCTTCCACAGGCTTATTTTGTAATCGAATCTCTAGGTCTGAAAAAGTACAAAGAAAAATGACAGCGCTTGAAGGCTGGCATTGGGAAAGGAAATGAGATGTAGAAATCCCCAGGCGCAAAAAAGAATCCAACATTATTCATGCTAGACACACAGACATTTTTAAGGTATATGTTTCGTACACCATGGTTATAATGACAGGGAGAGTGGTATATTGGCTGGAATAGGGAAGTGGGAGTCAGGACCTCTGAGTAGGGTTGTCAACCCTCCAGGATTGGCCTGGAGTCTTCAGGAATTAAAGATTAATCTTTAATTAAAGATCATGTCATATGATGAAATCTTCAAGAATACATCTCTACCCCTGAACTACTTTTATTTGCTGTATGACCCTGAGCAAGTCCTGTCATCTCTCTGTGCCTCAGGTTTCTGATCTGTAATATAGACATTTGGGGGAGGGATTGCTCAGTGGTTTGAGCACTGGCCTGCTAAACCCAGGGTTGTGAGTTCAATCCTTGAGGGGGCCACTTAGGGATCTGTGGCAAAGATCAGTACTTGGTCCTGCTAGTGAAGGCAGGGGGCTGGACTTGATGACCTTTCAAGGTCCCTTCTAGTTCTAGGAAATAAGACATCTCCATTAATTAATTTATTTTATTTTAAAGACTTACCTGCCTCAGGGGGTGTTATGAGGCTTAATTAATTGCAGATGATAACAAGCTCTGAGAGCTGTAGCTTGAAAGATGCCTTAGGAGTGCAAAATATTATTAAAATACCTTCAAGTTAATTAAAATCAGTCACTACATCAGATGACTGGAAAGTAATCAATGTGAAAAAGGTGGTGATTGTGGGAATAACAGACCAGTGAGTCGTACTTCAGTGTCATGTTAATAAGTTAAAAAATAATTACAGTCTGCTGTGATATGGGAAGGAAAACTGTCTTTCCAGTCTACTAGAATTCTTTGGCAGAGTCAACTAAATAGTGCGTAAAGGAGAACCGGTCAATACAATTGATCTGGACTTTCAAAATGATTTTGTAAAAGTCCCTCACAAAAGACTACTGAGGAAACTACAGTAAGTAGTTACTGTGTGAGAGGTAAAGGTCTGTCATGGATTAGGTACTGGTCAAGAGGGAGAAGGGAAAAGAGGAATGAATGGTACATTTTCAACATGGGTGTGGAGGTTAATGTTGAAGGAGGCCTTGGTCTCACTTTCACTCCACACCTTCCTGCTCCCGTTGGGGTAGGTAGCACCAGCAGATGTCCTAGCAGAGAGCCCCACATGCACTCTTTGAAGGCACTATGTCAAACTCCTGTAAGGGAACACAGAACAGGGAGCCCCTGGTGCACCCAAGCAAGGCTGGGCACAGTCTAGCCCTTTTGCTGCTGTTATTGAGTGCAGACTTTCTCCCAGCTCGTGAAAGATTAGTCACATCTTGGGTGCTGGTCAAAATGTGAGGCTAAGAAGTACCAATTAAATCTAATTACAGAATGAGAGTCCCCAACTTCCTAGGATCAAAACCAGCAGAAGATTAAATCATAGAGACCCCCCAAAAAACTCTGAGAGAGGAGACCGAATTGCCCTGCAGGTTGCCAGTATCCTGGCGGACACTGATCCACCTCGTCACTGATCAAGGTTAATATTTCTCATTCCCGTTTTCAGCCCCTGAATGAGTAACAGACCGTTCATGTTTGTAGTGGTTTATGAGCAGGGAAGCAGCATGTACCCACTCACTGAGGACTGGCCAAATGTCGCCAAGCTTTCTGTTCTGAGAGGTGAGAGAGGTTGTAGGAACATAGGGTATGTCTACGTAGCAATAAAACACCCAGGTCTGGCCCATGAGAGCTGACTTGGGCTCCCAGGGCTTGGGCTGCCCAGCTATAAAATTGCAGTGTAGATGTTTGGGGTCAGGCTGGAGCCCTTGAGTCTTAAATAGATTGAAGGTGGGGAAAGGGAATGATGAAAATATGGAGGGCTAAGATGCAAGAAAACAGAAAGGGCTAGACTGTGACACCCTCACTCATGTCAAACAGTGCTTTAGTCTTTGAGCAGTTAGTGGGACTACTTAAAGAGTAATGGGTCCTGCTGGTGTGCACTAAAGATTCCCTAGTGTGCTTTAACGTTCTGCCATTTGAAACAGCATTATGTTAAAGTGCACTAGGGAACCTTTAGTGTACATCACTGGGGTTTACATGGACCAATTCAAGTGCAACATATTAGTGTGCTTTAGAAATAACACCCCCATAGAGTGCATTACTCTCCTGTGTAGACAAGCTGCCGGTCACTACTCAGTGGGAGTATTGATGTCACAGTCTGGCCCACAATAAGCAGCTTACTTTAGCTTGTGTTTTGTTGGTTTCATGTTTCTGAATTCTCTCTTTCATCTATTTTCCTTTTTGGAAGAAGTGTGTTTGAAGGAGGAGGGGGTGTAGGCAGAAGGACAGTGCCTGTGCCAGCGCTCTGCACAGGGGCACAAGGAAATAGGAGGAAACTTTCTGGGCCCTTTCTATACACCCTTTTATCACAGAGTCGGCCACAAGCTAACCCTAAGAATGATAGTTTTTTTTCTCTTCAATGAAATATTCAACTGGAGTATCCCAACTATTAGAATGGAAGACTCCAGTTTAAAAGTTATTTCCACAACATGATGCATGCCGTATGCAATATTATATGTGTACAGTTTAACTAGCTGAGTACCCATAAATATTTTAATAACACTATGCAGAATTAAGAATCAATGGGGAATGGTAACATCCTTAACACAGGCTTTGGTGTGCAAAATGCCTTTTGTGGGGTTCAAATACCCCAGCACTTTAAGCTAATGTGCAACTAGGTAAACACATAATTTAATGTTTTAGGTATTGCATAATGTAGTGGCCTGAAGGTCAACCCTCGAAAGAACTCTTTAGCTGCACAAAAAATTATTCAAGTTCATCCCAGAAATAAATTTTACAAGGAGGAAGGGCCACTGACTAATTTTACATAATAACCAAACAAATCAATTCATTAGATGTAGTAAATATTGTATTAAAGGAAGGAGGTAGCAGAAGAGGGTATTGAGACAATAAAAAAAAATTGATTAAAATGCAATTTTAAACGGAGTATTCTCTGAATCATTTACTATTACAAGTGGCTGCTAGATATTGGTCCAGAATATGGGCCGTAGATGATTCTGTCCAGTTGTTTTTCTTTCTGTCTCAAGCTGAGGAACAAACTGTTAAAAATGGTTCTGGCAATTGGATTAAATTGGGTTGAAGACCAGTTTTGCATAAAGCTACATGAGTTCAAATGTCTGGAAAAGAGCAATAGGAAAAGTCATAATGTCACTGGGAAAAGTTCTGCTATTACATAGAGGCAATTCCATTAACATTGCAGGGAATACAGGCGCTTAATCAGAAGCAGAAACCATGTTTTACTTCCATAAAAATATTATAATTTCAGCTCTTTTTTATTAATTATTTTTACCGCAGCAGAGAAAGGAACTGTGGCTTGCTCATTTCCGGTAGGTCACTAGCCAAATACTGTTCTCATTGACACTGGAGTAAATGAGGAGTTTGGTTACAATGGTGTTGCTGACAGCAGAATCTGGCCCTTTATATGATGTAGTATAATACATTTGGGGAAGAGCCAGCTGTTCAAATAGCTACATTACATAAGGCACATTTAGGATCTCATCTAGGATCATCTTACCCTAAACTCCCCAAACTCTGTTTATTCCTTACTTTCACTTTCAGATTTCATATATCTGTGATATCACAGATGATATCACATCATGAATGAGCTTCTGAAGGAACTGATGCAAACTCAGGTATAGTTGGCTATATAAATAATGAAGATCAGAGCAGTGGCATTGATGTATTCAGGATTATTTCTATTGTCTTTGCTTCCTTAATCACTCCAACAGCCTGGGTCTGGTTTCCTCAGGGCTAGTCTACACCAGAAGTGCTACACTGGCACAGCTGCACTGCTATAGTGCGTCTGGTGAAGATGCTCTGTGCTGACGGGAGAGCTCTCTTCCATTGGCATAATTACTCCACCTTTGCAAGAGGCAGAAGCTATGTGGTGGGAGACTGTCTCCTGCCAACATAGCGCCGACGTGGAGGGCGCTTAGGTCATGGTAACTTGCGTCGCTCAAGGGGGGGTGGCTTTTTCACATCCCTGAGTGACATAAGTTATATCGACTTAAGTGGCAGTGTAGACCTGCCCTCAGTGTATAAAATGCTTTCCTTTAACATCTGGAAATAGAATTCAAGTCTCCTAAATGATATGAATCTAAAGATCTCAGTTCAGTTCTGAGGACAAGCAGCACATAAGCACGATCTGGTGCTCTCAGTTCTGCAGAGGCCAAAGACTTGGCTAACATAAGGACCGACTGACCTCTAGCTTAAAAAAACAGCAGCTTTTCCAGGCCTAGGCTAAGGTATTGGCCTAGGCTAAAGTTATTGGGGTGGCAACACATGGATGCTCACATTGCAGCTATCAGGCTTATGATTTAAATAAAAAGAGTTTGCTTTCCCACCACTTTGCCTTCATGAGTACAAATATTTTTAAAAGAAATCTACAATAGCAGGCCCACTAATACTCACTGCAGTAAGAATAGCTAAGCCACAGGCATATGTACAGCACACCTCAAATTTGTTCTAATAGGAAACAACCACCATACAATTCTGTTCATGCAAAATATAAATGAACTCAACACACTAATGACTAAATACAAGCTGCAGTCAGAAAGCAGAGTCATACCTTGCAAGCTCCAGAGAAGTTAAATTGAAAACCGGCAATATTTAGACAGGCACTGGGTGGCTTAATGTTTAGCCAAGTCATGTCACAACAACTCACCAGACCAAAGAAAGCGTTTGGCTTTGCCATTGGCCAGTTTTCTGCCCAATGGGAAACCACTTTCTGGGCAAACCACTAAACAGTTATGACTTGAGGTAATTTTGTGCTGTTCTGGAGCACTCTGGTCATGTCTAATTCGAAAGGAGCCCAATCTTGCAAAATACTGAGCTCCTCCTGTCATGTACTATGTGCCTTTATTTCCCATGTACTTTAACACAAGTTAAAGCCCCCTTGCAGGAGTCTCTCAGCACTTAGCAAAACCAAGGTTGTCGTCTCTTTGCCTGCAAATAATTTCATCGAAAGACTGAGGCCTACATTTTTCAGAAGTTACTAAGTGCCCAACTTGAGAGTGGGTGCTCGGTACTGATTGCAAATCTTGCATCTTTGAGGTTTCACAAGGTGAGCCCCCCAAATCACTGGTCATTTTGGCCTCTCTAGTTCATATTTTCCAGAATAAAGAAAAATCCTACACGAAATATTGTAAGGTTTGTAGTTGGTGATTTTTGGCCCAATTCCTAATGCTTTATGAACTTAAAGCTAGATGACACATGAAGGATCGGTCACTTCTTTGCAACCTTTCCATTTTTTATTGATTCTTTGGTAAATGTGGCCTGGCTTATACATAAGATGAAAACTATGGCTATAATATGTATCACAGATTTGAGAAACAGACACTCTAAAACTGTTAGAAATATAAAAAAATCAGTGTCCGGCTCAGTTTGGCTCAGCAGGCACAGGGCTAAAATAAAGGGCTGGTCCTTGTTGACTCAGACAGCTGGGCCATCCCATTTGAATGGGAAAGTGTAAATAGAAGAGGAGAATTCACCCTGCAGTTGGGTCTGCAAGCTCTGCTTTGTTTCTCAGGAGTACAAAGTCTTGTATTGCTGCAGGCATGCTTGAAAGGGGGATCCAAAGAAGCTTAGCATCCCAGCCTGCAATGTACCGTGAGTGAGGATTAATGCTTGTTAGAGCATGCTCCATACATTGCACAACCAGTGAGAGGTTTGTGTTCTGAAGCATCTGAACCAGCTTTTCTTTCCTTGCTGCATCTGCAAAAAAAATCAACGAGAGCTTCATTTTAATGGCAGGACCTAAAGGAAAGGAAAGCGAATTCTATCCCATTTCCTCAGCATGCATTTGTGATGGTTACTTTGATTTTCAATTCTGGCATGACCAGGGCCGGCTCCAGGCACCAGCTTCTCAAGCAGGTGCTTGGAGCGGCCGCTCCGGAGAGGGGCAGCACGTCCAGGTATTCGGTGGACGGTCCCTCACTCCGCCTGTGAGTGAAGGACCTCCCGCCGAATTGCCGCCGCAAATCGCGATCGCGGCTTTTTGTTGTTGTTGTTGTTTTGGCTGCTTGGGGCAGCCAAAACCCTGGAGCTGGACCTGGGCATGACTGAGCCAAATGGCACTTGCTGTTCTCTCCAAGACAAGGAGGAAAAGCGGTCCATATTAAAAGCCAAGTCTGGCCATTCTTACTCAAGCTGAGTAGTAATTTGCTCCCTGAATATTCCTATTGATTTCACTTGTGGAGTAGGGCACTACTTAACCTGAACAAAGATGGCAGAACCTGGCTTATGGTGTCTGAGGAAAGTCAATTACTCATTTGCTCAGATGGAAGAGACAGAGGTAGAACTGAAGGGGACATAGACATTTCTGGTGCCAGGTTCAGTGCTGGTGTAAATGGGTACAGCTTCATTGACTTGAGTGGTGTCACACCTGCTGATCCAGCAGTGAATCTGGCTCACTGGGGTGGGAGAAGATACAAAAGGCAGCTGTAGTGAAAGGAACTAGGGGAGGAGAGTGTAGGGACGTTCAAAGGGTTATCAGATAAGCAGATCCCATTTCAAGATGGATTCAGAAATAATCTATCTATCAGAGGAGTTGATCCTGCAGTGAGCTTTCTGCAGGTGCAGGGATCTGTCCATGCAGAGCCTATTGCCAGAATGAGGCCTTAGTTTTTTTCCATGGGTTCCATCACCATAGTATCTAATAAGAGCAAAGAAGGTTTGTCCTTGGACTATTTGAATTACCAAAAACTGGTAGTAGTGGGAAAGACACACACATCGCTTCCCTCCCCTATCATTTGTTTTTGCTTGTATCTTTGGGTCAAAGGTATGTGCATATGCATGTTTGTTGTTTAAGGGTCACATGCCAAGCTGAACATGAAACTCAGATGAAATCGTAGGCAGTATCATGGGCAGAAGGAACAAAATAATGATTATTTTGTGCACAGTCATTCTACGACGTCTAGCATTTTAAGCTTACATTTTTATGTCAAATTTCAGAAGAAAGAGGTTCACTGTAAATCAGAGAAGTCTGGGCCATTTTCCAAGGATCGTGATGCTGCAAATGACACGGGCCCTTCAATACAAAATAATCAAGTAATATCTCACCTTTCTGTACATACCCCTCTCCATATTGTTTTCTAATGGCAGGAGGAAGTTGATTCCAAATGGCCTCCCTTTCTTTGATGATCTTTTTTCGATTGGATAGTCCAGTTTTGAACAGCCCAGGTTCAATGCAAGAAACCTTAACTCCGAAAGCTTTCATGTCCCGTCTGCAGAAACAGCCAGTTAAGGATGTCATTGCTATTTTAGACAGCATTGTTAATAGTTGATGTATTTATATCTGCACTAATGTTCTCTTCCTATCTCTGTAGCTCACTGTGCATATTGGGAAGGCCAAGATCAAACTATAAGTAAGTGTTATCTCGTAGTGGGCCAGTGTGTAGAGGTCACAGGGAAGTAGCCACTGTTTTTATTTATTTGAAGTCCTTTGCAGTGATACACAAAGGGGGCTATACATACAAGGCTACAAAAACACCCACATTTTAAACTTCAAAAGTTGCCTTTTGTTTTCATTTTAAACAAAAATATCGGTCATTGCTTCTTTTATCTGAGTTGGTTCACCCATCCATAAGACTGTCTGTCTATTACATGAAGTTCTGCTTTTAGTCCAGGCATTCTGGAATATCTTGCTGTGCCCTGTTTAAAAAACAATCACAAATAACAAAAAAAAACCCTACCTTCAAAAAATCAGGGTTAAATGACTGAGAAAAGCACACCTACTTAGTTGAAGAGGCTTGAGGAAAAAGCAATAGTTGCACCCCAACTTTGTCAGGATAACTTTAACCATAACATGCAACTATCTGGCAGGTGTTTCCTCAGGATAGCGCTTCTGGGACTGCCTACACCTTATAAGTGATCTTGCATTTTAAATTATGCCAATTGCAATGCGTACTGCAGTCATCTAGACTCCGTGTAAATGAGATTCAGACCCAATAAGGCCTCTTAATTCTTAGCTAGACTCCCCAACTAACATGAAATGACAGTCACCCCTCTGCTGGGTACTAACTCACTATCAAGTCTCTCAGCATTATCGAAAATGTATTATTTCCTCAAAATTAACATTACTGTACCTTAAACTGTCATTAAATGCTTCCACCCCAAACTTGGAAGGAAAATAGCCACCCCCCCAGACTGCCAGGCGGCCTCCAGTGCTGGATATATTTACTAGTCTCCCTCTGGCCTTTTTTACCAAGGGAAGCAAATGTAATGTAACATTTATGAGGCCAATTAAATTAATTTCAATTGGTGCTCTGAAGTGCTCAATATTCAACCAATCTGTCGGCGCTGATGGTCCCATAATCCCTGCATTGTTGACCAGCCCCCACAGACCTGCACAGAAACAAACAAAAAATTAAAGTAGTGATTTAGGAAGCAAATATTCACATCTATATAACATAAAGAGGAGCCAAACTGACTGAGAACTCATCAAGAACTATCTGAGAACCAGACGGATTATAAGATGGGCAGGGACCTCTAGATCTCCTGCAGCCTTCACCATTTTACCTAATGCTTGCATTTCACCACCACTCTTTCCAGGCCACTTCACAAACTGTTAACATTTTCCTTTTATGACCTTTGAAGGTGGGCGGGTGGGAAATCTGGGGGCTTTGGAAGTCTGGGGGGCAGTGAGGTGTTAGAATATTTTTGACACAGCTAAAAGTAAACTATCCAGAATATCAGGATGGGGTGAGCTGGTCTGGATAATATAAGAGACCTAGACTTGCAACCAAAATTGAAGTCAATCTTTTTGAAAACAGCTGAGAGCACAATAAATGGGAAACATCAATATCATGTGTCCCCCCACCCATGATTTCATTGTAGTGGAAGGCTTGCATCTCCTAGTTACAATAATCTCGCAGTCATTCTGTAGACTCTCTTCTCATGGCTTCTCTTGTATCTATTTCTGTATTGACAGAGCAGTTAAAGTTGAATTACAGGACTGTTTTAGGCATCTTTTTTGTATGGGTGCGCCATCCAGAAAATATTTATTCCCCAAAGGAGCTCCCATATCCTGGCCTCTCTTTAGTCACAGCTATGTAGTATGATAAATCACCACCTAACAAAGGTGATGGTATTAAAATTGGCATAACAGATTTGTAGTTCTACTAGTTATAGGAGCTTCTGGCCTATTTGCTTTCTTAACTCAGCTGCCCTTAGACCTGAGTTTCTGAGAGCTGAGCTCAGGTTTCTCTTTGGAAATGTGTCCAAAAAATACTTCTATTACATAGGTGTGAAATTGCCAGCTTTAAAGATTCATAACTTTAAAAATCCTGAACTGATATTTTCAAACTTGGATTATTTTTTACATTTCAGTGAAGACTTTCAAACAAAATAAGTCTGAAGTATTGTTCTTCCATCATGTGAGTTGAAAGTTTGATATTGACACAGGAAAGTGTATTTTTCGTATCATCACAAAACTCAAAAGCAATTGAACGGATATTCCTCCAACATTACAGAAAAAAAATCACCTTTGGGTTTAGACCAAACACTGAAAATTTCAACCTCAAAACAATTTGTTTGAGCAAGTTATAAGCAATTAAAAAGGGAGAGAGGGAGGTTGCAAGTTCCAGACTGCATGGTTCAAAGGGCCAGATTTTGTTTTATCTTAATTCTGAGTAGTGCTTTTACTCCACCAGTGGCCCCATTGAAATCAAAGCAATCAATCAATTAACATGAGTAACAGTATCAGAATTGGGTCCTATGAAGGTAGCCTCTGGCTAATTAATGTGGGATTGCATATGAAATATTATTTTATGGCTGGGTAAATAACTGATCTAGGTGATTAATACGTAAATGAATAATTTGTTCAATGAATTATGTCTCTTTTCCTGTTTGAAAATGATGCAGTTTGTTGTGAGTATTCAATATTAAAAATCTTTTAACTCTGCACATAGCTCTCACAGTATAGTTAAAGAACAAAAGGATGGCCATACTGGTTCAGACCAATGCTATATCTATCTCTGAATCCTGTCTTCCAACAGTGGCCAGTGTCAAATGCTTCAGAGGAAATGAACAGAACAGAGCAATTATCGAGTGATCCATTCCCTGTCATCCATTCCCAGCTTCTGGCAGTCAGAGGCTTAGGGATACCTAGAGCTTTGGGGTTGCATCCCAGACCATCTTGATTAATAGCCATGTTGATGGAACTATTCTCCATTAAATTATATGTTTTTTGAACCCAGTTATATTTTTGGCCTTCACAACATCCCCTGGCAATGAGTTCCACAGGTTGACTCTGTGTTGTGTGAAGAAGTACTTCCTTTTGTTGGTTTTAAACCTGATGCCAATTCATTTTATTGGGGGACCCCTGGTTCTTGTGTCATGTGAGGGAGTGAACAACCCTTCCCTATTCACTTTCTCTGCACCATTCATGATTTTATAGACCTTACTCATATCCCTCCTTTAGTTGTCTCTTTTCTAAACTGTTCTGTTCTCTAACAGGGGACTTCGTTCTGAAAAGTGCTGACTACTCTGGCACTGACACCAGCAATGCACTTAAGGATGTGCTTAGCTTGAAACACATAAACAGTCCCATCAAAGTCAATGAAATTCAGTTTCCATTGTGAATATTTGTCTGCTTTCCAATAATGTTCTCCAATATTCACCTAAAATTAGCTGTATCCACAAAATTTCCTTCCAGTGACGCCATCCACTAGAATATTTGTGGAAAGAGATACAAAAGAGACAACACAGCCAAATACAAATTTGAAACAAATATTCAGTGGGATCTATTTTGCAGTTTTTATCCATGCCTATTAAACGGTTGCAATTCATGTAAGTGTAACTTCTCCTTGGAGTTTGCTCAGCTCCAGGAACTCTCAACTGAGCCTCCCAGAGTTCCTACCCTGTGGACTATAACAACAATAGCTACCAGAGCTCTCTGACACCATTTCCAAGCATGCTTGGAGTCAGGGGTGGGGATAGAATGGTTTAGGAACTCTTGCTGAGCCCAATAGGGTGGTTTGTGGATGAGGTGATATAGGCCAGTGATGCTATGACCAGTGATGCTATGACCAGTGATGACATGACATGACCAGTGATGACATGATGAGTGATGAGCCCATATAATGGCCAGTGATATCATGGGCCGGTGATGAGCCAGGGCTGCTCAGCCCCTGGATGGGGCTTTGTTCCTGACTCAGAGACAAAGGGACCAGTTTTTGTTTCAGTTTTGAGTTTGGGAGCAGAGCGAGAAGCAGAACAACTTAGGGGCTCTTTGATCAACTTCCCCCCCACAAAGGAGAATCTTTGAATTGCTGTGGAATCTAGTGCATGGGTCAGGCAGTTTCAGCTCTGCAGAGACCAGTGTCCAGAGTGGCAGAGATCCAACCCACCAAGACCTCCATTGGACTCCCGACCAGGGAGCCATGACAGGACTTTCCACACCTAGGGGTAAAGACACTGTAAGAGGACCATTTTTTTTTGTTTTAGCCAGCCAACAGTGCTACAACACTCATCTCCAAACTCATCCCCAGCATACCACCTACCTGGGATGTGCCAGCTGGGGGCTGGGAGGTGTTGTGCATGTCAAGAGGTGGGGAATTGGTTGATTTATTCATGTTTTAGTACTTATTAGTCAACCCTAACCCTTTCCTTCCCCAGATCCTATTTTTCTGTTCCCAATAAAGGTCACTGCTGTTATATTGTTATTTTTGGATTTGTCATTTCTTTACTGGGGTTTATGTTGATGTATTTAATTGTTTTTCATGTGCTGGGATTACTTCTTACTAGCAATGGTAGAATTAATGTTCTCCAGGGACAGCAACCTTGTGTCACAGGCACAGTGAGGAGTCATCTTGGGTGGAGACACCAGCATCACTAAAAAGAACTCAGGACCCACCCCATGTGAGGAGAGGGGAGAAGCCAGTTGTTCCAAGAAGCAAGCATTAAGGAAGAGCCACACCTTGGGGAGAGGCTACATAGGAAAGAATCCAGATCTTCTGTCACTCACCTGCTGACCCCACTTCAGCTTTAATCCACTCTGCCACCTTCCTAACATTGTCTGGATCTGTCACATCCAGCAGCACTGTTTGGAGTTGCTCTGAGGTCGCTGCTTTTAGCTCCACTGCTCCCACTTCAGTCAGACAACTGGCAAGAACTCGAAATCCTTTCTTGTCAAAAGTCCTTGCTGCCAGATTTCCAAATCCTGAGTCACATCCAGTGATGAATATATATTTGTCTCTGAGATCTCTAATCTTCTGCCCATCTTGTGCCTTCCATCTCCACCACAAATAGAAGATGGCCAGAAAGATGAGGATGTAGACAAACATTTTCACTAAAGACTTCTAGTCCCTTTTCCCCTGAAACAGAAAGAACCAATGAAGGGAGGCTTTCCCCCACTTTTGTTCCGAGTTTATTTAAACAGGAGAGGACACAGCTCCGTGAAGTGGCTTCCTCAGTGTTCTGCACCTATAGGATTATTGCTTGTATTAAAATGAGGACAAAAGCTAACATGGCAAACATTTTATGATGGGATTCTACAGACTAAAAGGACCCTTGGACACTGCCTCCCCTTTTCAGAGCCTCAACTCCAAAGGAGACATCGTTGAGATGTAAAGAGTCTAGAGCAGGGCAGCAAAAATGAAGGCTGTATAGAAGGAGACTTACAAGACTGGGCTGCGCTCACCCCTTGATTGGCACTAGCACAATAAAGCGACTGGTAGTGCAAGGTCTATGAGGAGCAGGGGTCCAGCTGCACAAGCCACCACCAACCTTCCTCTTTGCAGCAGCCCAAAAATGTGGGCAAGGCCATCATGGAAGGGAGCAGACCAGGACAGCACATCACACAATGGGGTCCTGAACTATGACTAGAGATCCTAGGGGCTACGATAATATAAGTAAAAATAAATAGATAATTATAATCACAAATATGCTGATTACTGGGATTATGCATTTCCGGGGATGCTCCACTAGCAGTGCTCCTCCCAGCTGGAATCTAAGACTGTCTTACCCAGACAGAGTCCCAGAGGAGGATGGTGGCAGTTCTGCCACTTGTCCCCCTCAGGGAGTAAATTTCCCCTCCAGTACATTCGTCCCATGAGTTCAGTAAGGTGCAATTTGCATCCCTACTCGTTAAGAAGTGAATCTGACCGTGTTGTCTTTTGTGTTCGGTAAGAGTCTACCACATTTTGGGATCTACTGCAATAATAATAATAAATAATAAATAAATAATTAATAATTAATACATAATTAACAATGGACATAACAGCATTCTATACAATCATAACTTGAGTGAAAACCAACTGGTTGTGCCTCCCCATCTAGGGCCATGACACAGAAAATAGAAGACACAATGAAATAATCTAGGAGATCTGCTAAACAGATAGAAGGTAACGTAGTATTTTTATACACTGCCTATAGACACTGCTATCTCACTGCTGCAGGAAGTCATTGCTGCTACATACAGTCTGGCCAAATTCTCCATCAGGAAGAAGACAAAAAAACCCCAAATAGTGCAAAAGCAAAGCACATGCATTTATCCTGTTGTTCTGTATTGTGGGAGGGACGGGTGTTCCTTTCTTATCCCCACATGTAATCCCTTTATGCCCTGAAACACAAGGACCCATATACCCCAGACCTTTTGCCTGATTTCCTAGCTAATGTGGCTGCTTGTCAGAGGCTGCTCAAGACAGTCTGCTGCCCTTGGCAAAACTTCAGTGTGCTTGCCCCCTCCTAGGACAGTAGATTTGGCCCAGATGCTCCTCCATCATGACAGAAGGGCAGCCAAGGCAAAATTAAGTGAGTGGTGTTGTGACTGGGCCCCCTGGGTTCCAATGCCACTCAGATTTGGCCTAGCTGATTCTCTCTTATGATGGAGGGCCAGCTGGACCAAATCTGCCACCCTAGAGAGCTGCCCAGAAATCTGCTGCCCTAGGCTGTTTCCTCATTTGTCTATAGCTAGAGTGGCCTCTGTGGCACGTATGTTTGTCTTCATGTAAATATCTTTGGTGGAAGTGGGTGCAGCCTCTTGCACTGCAAGGTGTTGCACATAAGTGTTACAGAACAGAATACATACATATACTAATTTGTGTTGTTTAACTTTGCTGTCCTCTGTGATCTCAGTTGTGGGGAGAGGATACTGAACTAGATAAACAAATGCTTGCTCTCAGTGTGGTTAAGTATATTTCCTTTGTACTGTAGAACAAGGAATTCTAGTATGTAAACTTACGTATACACAAAAGAATGTTGCATTTTCACTGCCTTTGTCTTTGACCTTTATTCTAATCAGCTTCTTTGGAAAAATAATTCTGGTTTATCATAGTGCAGATGGGTGAGAGAACCATGAAGGGTACACACTCTAAGGGTGTGTCTACACCACAATTAAACACCCATGGCTGGCCTGTGTCAGCTGACTCTCTAGGGGATCAGGCTGTGGGGCTGTTTAATTGAGGTATAAATGTTAAGGTTCAGGCTGGAGCTGGGCTTTGGGACCTTGTGAGGTGGGACGATCCCAGAGCCCAGGCTCCAGTCTGAGCCCAGACATCTATACTGCAGTTAAACAGCTCCATTGCCCGAGCCCCATGAGCTTGAGTCAGCTGACGTGGACCAGCTGCAAATGTTTAATTGCAGTGTAAACATACCCTAAGGTTCTAGTGTCTCTACTCACCTAAGCAGTGTCTCACCATCTACACTACTATTTATGCCTGTGCTGGGGGGAGCTTGCAGCATATGTACTCGACTCGCTGCCATGAGGAGTGTACAGTGTAAACAAACCTTTACACTGAAATTCAGTCTAATCCTTTTGCTTTGTTTCAAATCAACATTTTGGAATTACATTTTTTTTCATTTTGAAGCATTGAGTTGAAAGAATAATTTTACATCAAATCATTTCATTTTGATTGAAAATGTCCTAATTTTCTGTTTTGACATTTCCAATTTGAAACTTTTCAGAATTCTTCATTTTTTGTGAAAAATTCTGACATTTTGACTTTTGGCTCCAGTTTGGAATGGAAAGTAATTTTGAATTGTGAACATGTCCTGTGAAAGGAAAATTCCATTTTTCAAACAGCTGTAGTCAGTACTATGATGTTTCTCTGTAAAGTGCATGAAATGAGCTGGCTTTATGTAATGAGCTCCCTACCAAGGTCATCAGTTGTGATAGAACTTATGATGTTTCTGGACCAAAAGCACAGACCGCCACCCATTGATCTGAAGGAACAACTCCACTGGCTAATGGTGATAACAGACACATACCTTATATGCAGGCAGCCACAAGCAGGCGACAGGAGCACACAGATTTAGCCATTGTATTATAGTTACTGTACCTAGCAATTCAACTTATTCCCCACACCAATATAAGAAAATTTCATTTCATTAAATGAAATGAAAATTGATTCTTATCATCAAAACAGCTTATCACTTGCAGCAAACAATGCCTTTCAGAGAGGCAACTCCTCTCTTCTAGGTGGCAAAGTCACAAATGCATACTTTTTCTTAATGGTCAATTTACTTTCTTCAGTTCTGCTTGGGGTATTTCATATTCTTCTCCAAAATCATGCACTGATGAAGGAAAAATGTTGTAAATATGTAGTGGCATCTCACAGAACAGACATGTCACTTCCGCTTTTTAACAGTAAAACCTCAAAAGAAGTGGAGGGTAAAACCTGTGTTGGACAAAGTGAATACTAAATATCTCTAGCAAGTTTCCTGTGAACACCAAGAAAAAAGTGAAGAGACATATTTTCATGGTACTATACCTGAACCAGCAGGAGCTTTGAAGCACTTTTTGTGCACAGCCACATTTCAAGAATCTTGCATTTGTGGCAATCTTGTGTTAATAATATTACTTCTAATCCAAACCGAGAACAACTTTTTTCAGACTCATAGCAAGTAGATTAAGTCCCTGCCTCTCAGTGGGCTCATATGAGACGGAGAGAAAAAAGTATCCTGTTATTCCTCAAAATTTCAAAAACAGCTGAAAGTATTTCCCTGGCAACTGTAAAAGGCAAAATATCACAGAACTGGAAACATTTACCAGTAACTCTAAATGAATCAGATTCAGAAAAGTGTTTCCTTTTCTTCCCCTCTATGTCTAAGGTTGTCATGTAAAGAAAAGTTTGAGCAGAATAAATAAAATGTTTACATGAAAAATTTAACTCTCACCTGATTTAGGGGAGATACGGTCTCTGGGAGGTAGCCATTGCCTTTTCTTTCTGTCGCCTTGTTTCTCTGTCTGTGTTTAGGGGAGATCTGGTCTCTGTGTGTGCTTACTAAGGAAGTAGTACTGAACCAGGAAAAGCCTGGTTACATGAGTTTCACAAGTCAGTTGTCATAAACAGCAGCTCTGTTCTGATCATTAGAAGGTTGGATGAGCTCTATTAATGTTTGTTCCTTATTCATGAGTCATGTTTGTTATAGGATCCATTGCTGGGTATTATATATTTCACCTGTGCACTCCGAAATGAACCAAAACTTCACTGCTAGTGTAGGTGAGCACAACTCCAGTGACATCGGTGGTTGGCAGCTACTTTGGTTTCGGTGGTTCTTTGATTTGATTCTAGCAGGGCCACAAACAGCTTTTAGGGGACGTGCGTCAAAATCTGAAAATGAGCCCCTCCCACTCTTCCAACAAATTACCACGGGGTCGCGGAAGAATGGTAGGGCGAGTGCACCCTGCAGCAACAGCGTCCCATGAGGCTGGGTCCTGCTCCCTGCTCTGGGCATTGTGACCTAGTGTATGGAGTCCCAGTGCCATTCGGATTTGGCCCAGCTGCCTCTCTGTCATGATGGAGTGGCCTCCACAGCCAAACTTCAGTGGCGTTGCAGCCCTGTGCACCCAGTTGCAAGGCCACTTGGTTTGGGGAGAGGATGGGGCAAAAGTGTCTCTTACTCTCCCCTCCCACCCTCGGTTCCTGGATTCTAAAGCTGGGCAGATAATGAAAAGAATTCACCATGACCATTTCCTTGCATTTAAAAATGAATTTGCTTGGATTGTTCATTTATTATTATTTGTGTTAACATAGCACCTGGATCCCTCAGTCATGGACCAGGACCTGATTGTGCTAGGCGCTGTACAAACACAGAACAAAAATGGTCCCTGCCCCCAGGGGAATACAATCTAAGCATAACATAAGCGACGAGAGATGAGTACAGACAGCCCAATGGGGGAATACAAGGAAACAATGAGACACTATTGGTCAGCACGATAGGCAGAGGTCTCAGCACACCAACAGCCTAACTGTTGTCAGGTGTTATGTAGGCGTCATAACAAAGGCGGGTTTTGAAGGCGGAGAATGTGGTAATTTTGCAGATGTTTATGGGGCGATCCTCCCAAGCATGAGGGCCAGCATGGGAGAAAACACAAAGGAGCTTTTAGGGAATTTAACTGGTGGGTGATGGAGGCTGACACCGTGGGCTGATTGGAGTGGACAGTCAACATCTCAATAGTGAATGAGTGATGACAGGTAGGGTGCGGATATACCATAAAGGAGCTTGAAAATTAATACAAGTAGCTCATGTTTGATGTCATAGAGAAGGGGGCTCCAGTGGAGGGTCTCGGAGAGGGGTGACATGGTCAAAGCAACAAGCTAGGAGAATGACCTTTGCAGCAGCATTCTGAATGGAATGTAAGTGAGGCAAGATTGAGTTTGTCAAGGCCAGAGAGAAGGATGTTGCAGTAATCGAGATGTGAGATGATGAGCGCATGGATAAGAGCTTTAGCTGCGTGGATGGGTAGAAATGATTGTATCTTAGTGATGTTTTGCAGAAAGAATCAGCAAGATTTAGACATATCCAGGCTATGAGGACCTAGACAGAGGGCTGAGTTGAAGCTTAGGTTACAGCTCTGGGCGACAGGCAGGATGGTAGTGTTGTGTTCAGCAATTGAGAAAGCAGGTGGTTGGGAGAGCTTGGGGAAAGGCTCAGAGCTCTGTTTTAGCCGTGTTGAGCTTGAGCTCGTGGCTAGACATCCACAAGGAGATGTTAGAGACACAGGCTAAGATTTTAGTTTGGACAGAAGGAGACTGGTCTGGAATAGAGAGATCTGTGAGTTGTCAGCATAGAGATGGTAGCTGTGTTTGCAGATGAGATTACCCAGAGATAAAGTATAGAGGGAGAGGGGATCAGGGCAAAGCCCTGTGGGATCACCACAGAAAGCTGGAGGAATGATGATGAGGATCCTCTGAAGAGCACACTGATGGCACAATTAAAGAGGTAGGAGGAGAACCAGGAGAGAACAGGGTCATGGAAGTCAACAGTGGCTGACAGGTTAAATGGGATATGAATAGAGACTGGTTTTTGAACTAGGAAGGTCATGTGAGACTTTGGTGAGAGTGGTTTCAGTGGTGTGCAAGTTCAGTGGAGTTCTTGTCTGTTTTGTGTATGTTTTCTACAGTATTTTAGTGATTAATTTTACTAGTAGTAATGGAAAGAAAAATGATAAATGTTAAGAATATATTGAAGGATATTTGTGGAAAGTGCCTTTTGAATTTATAACTGAACAGTTATATTGGAAACCTGATTCTAAGAGTTCTGCTCAGGCAATCCGGGAAAAGAATCATACCATGTGACCAATCAAAATTAACCAACATAGCCTAATTTTGAATATTGGACATGTTTGTGAGTGACCTACAGTTTGAGAATTATTTGCCAAAATTATGTGACAAATTACTCTGAATGGCAAATTAAAAAGAAAATTGCAAACGATTCAGTCATGTACCCATCTTCTTGTTACTTTTTTCTAAATAAGTTATAATTTGAATTTAAATTTTTAAAAGATATGAAAGTATATAATGTTAGGCATATGAGGCAGTAACCTAAAACAGTAGGGTAAAAATGATCCACGGATATCTGCAGATAAAAAGCGGATATCCATGGATTTTCAGGGCTCTATGCATATGTATAGCCATGTTATTTTATTTACTTTCATTCTTATCATGCAGAAAGGGAAAGGTCACAATAATGTATTTTCTTTAAGCTGGTCAGCTGGTTTGCCCACAATTTTCTTTTTTTCGGACCCACTCCTGCAATTTTTGCTAACACTAGCAAATACTCCCATTAGAGTCAACAGGAACTTTATCTGCACTGCAGCCTTCAGGAGCAGTTCCTGTATTTGTGACCTGATGATTTCTTTTTATTGCTAGATGAATAACTGAAGAGAACACAGCAGTGTGAAAAGTCAGATGCTAAGCAAAGTATATAGTCTTTTTCCAAGGCCAAAGATTTAGCATTTTCAAAGTACCAGAAGAAAGACGCTGTTGTTCTCAGAAGTGTTAACATGAGAATAAACTCATTTGACATGCATGGTAATGAAAAGAGGGTCATTTATTTTCCTGATCAAAATCACATTGAAGCCACACAGAGAAAAATAAACGCTTTTAACGTTCATCTTATGGTAGCTTTGATTGATTGTTGGTTCTTTTCATTTCATTTAGAAGCTAGTACTAGCTAATGTTAAAAGTATTATAGCTCTTCTGACTAAAGACAGTGTATATGCATGACAAGGTGAATGAGATAGTATCTTTTACTGGACCAACTTCTGTTGGAGTGAGAGACAAGTTTTTGAGCTTACACAGAAAATAAATGACCTGAAGAACTCGGTCCAATAAAAGGTATTACCTTACCCATCTTGTCCTCTATTTATAAATCTAACATTGCAAGGAACATCAACACATGCAATGTAAGTGAACTGATCAGGGACTTTCCTGCTACAATGAACATATGCTAATTTGCACTGCATATTTCCTACTGCCAGCGTCAGAGTCCTACCTGAGTTAGGCTTGGCAGAATTTGATTTATTTTTTATACTTTTGATAGATAATATTAATGTTTATTTTTACTTT